>NC_142674.1:24777754-25062754 GCF_964200805.1 Pocillopora damicornis | reverse complement strand
TAACAGAAATCGGCCACCATAAAGAGTTACAAACCTTACGTTCGAGCGTTAGCCCTTCGTCATCGCTCTGACGATGGGCTAACGCTCGAAACGTCAGCAAAATTCTAAGTCACTTTTTGATGTCCTCCACGCTAGGATTCGGATACAATAAATGACAAAAACATTTTCCTTCAAGTGTTCTATGGCGAGATTTCTCTTTGAATTTGCTCGCTGAAAATAGTATTCCTGTGTTCAGTATCACTGAGAAAGGCAATTGCATTACTCAGGACGAGGAACACTCACAGAAGAGTAGGGATCTCAGTGATCAAGAAAACTTCAACGGCTTCTAAAGAACGTGTATTCGCCTTCGACACAGTAGACATGGCTCATAAAGTGTGGTCGTCTCCCAAACTCCAAAGAAGTAAGATCAGGCGAAAAAGAAATGAGATCCGCAAAGGCTGGCGAAGGATCGCTCGGATTGCAAGTGGAAAACATGAAGGATTCATTTTTGACGATAAACAACTGACATAGGATGAGACATGTTCAAGCCACTAATTTTAAAATCTAAGAGGTGAGTTATTTGGAACTCTAAACATTACAGTGAAAGTCATATTCATATCGAAAAAACATCATCTTTTATTCCGAAATGCTTGTTAACATGAGGCTGTCTTGAATTTTGAAGCTGATATTGCTATTTTTAATTAACTGGAGACTAAACGGCAAGTGAACCTTCTATTACAAACACGGCTTTTTTTTCCTTTTCCTGTTTGCTCGGGCATGTCTTCCTGGAATTTTCTGATTTGTCATAATGATTAATTAGGTCTCAACAACAGGATTGAATATGATCAACAGCTCATAAAGGCGAATGAAGCGGAAATACTTGTAATGTTTCCATGAACGGTATTTCCTTGACATGCATAAGGTATTTATCACATTGATTCATCAAAAAACGAATATTGCAAATTGAAATTAAAAAAATTGTAGCAATTCTTATGCATGAGAAAGATCTTTCCACTCAAGGAATTTTTTAACATGAATTTTCTGATTTGAATATTATCGGAGAAAAACTGTGCTAGTTTTCTCTAACTTTTGCCGTCCTCTTTAGTCAGAGGCCTTTTCTTTTCATTCCCTTTTTTTCAATCGCACTACTTGGTAATTTTAAGTTGCTCCCACGGTGAGAGTAATGAGGAGTTAACATCAGCATTTATCGTTCGTTAGAATGACTGAAGTTGTTTTTATTTCAGTTTGCAATACTCATTCATTCTCACAACGTCGTGTATATAGACAACAGCTACGACACCAATACCGACTTCTGTTTCCTTTATGAATCGAGGTTGGTAGAAGCACGAGTAAATTAAAGTACAAGTGAGTAAAAGTGAATAAGGTTGTTCCTCCTCGTACACCATGTTTTCTATCTCACATCAAGTGCTTCAGCTGGCCTATGTCACCATAGAATTATTCCTCTGAACTGTAGGGCATCGGAGCGCAGAATCTGCAAATATTTATCTTGCCCTACACTTTTAACTAGACGAAAAACATCTTTCTTGAAAAAAAAACAAACAAACAAACAGAGAAATTCATCATAGTGGAACCCGATTTCGATGAGGTAAACAACCAGGCGAGATGATGCTGAAAACAAAGTAGCGAAATATGTCTTCTCGTCTTGTCGCGAGCCTGCGACAAAAAAACATCCTGAGCCCCCTTTGAGGAATCGGACCTCAGACCTTCGGATTCCGCGCACCAATGCTATACTACTGGACCTCAGAGACTCTACTAGAAAACGTCTTTCGCTATTTCTTTACCGAGCTCAAAATTTAGCATCTTTCCTATTCTGTTTTCAAACAAACAAGGTCAATAGGTAAATTGAAAACAGATCGACAACAACTGCAATAAATTGTCCCTCACTCTATAAACTGATATTGATATGATGTTTCATGGATTAATCAACTAATTCCGTAAGAATAAACAAACTCACGATCCTTTCGATGTGACCTTATTTTGGTTCCTTAATTCAATTTGTTCAAAGCAATTACGCGGTATCTTTTCAATTGTGTAATCAGAGCAAATCAACAAGTTCTAATGTTCTTGTGCTTAGATCTGCTTTGACCGCTGTTGAAAGGAGGAAATTGAGACAAGGAAATGATCCTCAATTCAAGTGGCATTAGCAGTTGAACTTCTGGTAAAAGAAGTGCTCAATCCAAAACCTTTGAGCCGAACAGACGATATAACATTATGACGCTTCATTCCAATTAAAAGCTGTCTCTTTAAGCGTGCTTTCTCAACAACAAAACAGACTTTAACCGGGTAATCCCAATTTTTTTTTCTCGTAATGAAAGTCTGTTGAACTTAAGACATAAACCAAGCAATTACTTCGCATTCAAAAATCCTAAATCTCTTTTACTACTCAATTGAAGTGCTACTGACACCTTGGTAACGGTTGTAAATGGTTCCTTGAGAACGCTCAGACAAACAGAAATTATCTGACTTCTTTGATCTGTTTGGACGCTCACGGACAATATATGGTGTTTTTTTACTCAAACCGCAATTGGAAATAAGACGCGTTATGTTATTCTTGTGGGAAAAGAGGAGACTATCAATACCTGACAAAACAGAAAGATATATGCCAATTTTTGAGAAGGATTTTAAACGAATCTACCGTTTTTTTTTTTTTTGTTTTTTTTTTTTTACTTTTCCGTCATACCAAATAGATTTAAAGGAGATAAAAGCTATACGGGTGTGTTCTTTTGCCGGATCAGAATAGAAGGTCAGACTAACAATACAAATAACAAGCATAGCAAACCTTTTGATTTTAACCTATACTTTGCTTTTGTAAACATCTCAAAATATATTTCTACAAAGCAAACTAAATTTTCAATTGATCCGCTTATTGAACGTGATATTTACTTATGTGAGGTAATTACATAATTAACTTCGATGAAACAGTTCTATATTTAATTTGCAGGGTTTATGAAATTCTTCTTGATGGTACGTGCGACGCAACTGGATTCGGAGCAAAGCACGTTTTCTGCGTCATCATTCATTTGTACAACAGATCATTTCACTTGCGACCTAGGTGAAACGCCTTAAAATAAATTAAGAGATATCTTTGATATTGTCTTAAAGTGTTATTAAATAAGCATCAACTTTCGAACATTGAAATTTAAGAGCTGGAAGAGATAAAACTGATCTTGACTTAAGTTGGATCAAAATTGTTGCCGGTGCAAGCAAGGAAAAAAATCTTGGCTCAAGCTTCGACGATGATGAAACAGCAAACTTGACACCCACTACGAGGGGGTAATAGTGGCTATCAGATCATTTTATTACATCGCTTTCGGCCATTTAGTATGAAATTACCTTAAGCTACAAGTTCAGTTTTACGTAAACACACATGTTAATGACTCATGCCACGAACTCACTTTAGCATCCTGTTTATCTGCTTCAAGGAATTTCAGTACGTGAGCTGGATTAATTTCTTGCGCTGAAGGAAATTCCAAGCCTTCTTGCAAGGTATTACCCGACGCATCACTCTCCCCAGTGTTGAAGAACTTGTGCACAGCGTAATATCTCACCATTTCAGAGAAGGCAAGATGAACTCGACAGCAGAACCAAACGTACAAAACTTGTTTCGCGACCAGATGGCAGTCAAAGCGATAATGACTCTTCTCTACGTTATCATCTTAATCCTAAGCATCGTAGGCAATGCTTTGGTCATAACAATAATTTGCAGGTTTAAACATTTGAAGCGCGTTCCCGGCAATCTTTTCATTGTGAATCTCGCTTTGTGCGATTTGCTTACCCCACTGATTAGCATTCCTCTTGAAATGGCGTTGGTAGAAAACAGTGGCAAGTGGCCATTCGGGTCCTTCTTGTGCAAGATGTTTCCAGTGGCCGCAACTTTGTTTGCGACTTCTTCATCCCTCACACTGGCAGCAATCTCACTGGATCGATACAGGACACTGATGCATCCATTCAAGCAGCGTTTGGACACAAGAACCGTCAAGAAGCTTATTGCGTTTGTTCACTGCTTTTCAGGGATCTTGGTCATTCCCTATTTGATAACCTCGCGATTGTCACCAAATTCCGTTTGTGGAGAAGTTTGGCCTAACGAAGTCCTCTCCAAGATTTACACATTTGTTCTGTTTCTTGCCCAGTACGCTCTCCCTCTGATGTTCATGGCCTTCATGTACATCCACACAGCAAGGAATCTCTTCATGACCACGAGCAAGGCACGTTCCTTATCGTTTTCATCTGCATCGTCGAAGGATAGAAGAAATGGGTCACCAAAACCGGACAACAGTCCAAAAGCCTCAGAGGATGGAAGCCTAAACAACACCCTAGATAAACACTTTCGTCAGCACCGTGACCATAACGCTCAAGTTACTAAAGTTTTTGTGGTCATCGTTGTGATATTCGCTTTGTTTACGTTGCCCATTGAGGTCCTATGGATTTGGGGAGACTTTGCTGGCGGGAAAACCCACAGACTCTACCCAACTATAGCCGTCATCTGCCGTCTTTTTACATACGCCAATAGCTGTTTGAATCCATTTATCTTCTACAAGTTTAACCGCGATTTTCACCAGGGGTTTGTGGCCGTCTCCAGACATCTATCCTCTTGCGGAGATGATAGCTCTCTGCAATCCAACAGCAGTTCTCCCGTTGGAAATGGAAAGTACGCTCCTTTGTGGCTGACACCACGTGGGTCATTGAGCACACCAAGGTTTCTAACACCCAGAGGATCATTTCAAAGTATTCCAAGACATTCAGGGAACTTTTTGGATCACCAGTCAAATACAAATCATAACGGCAACAAAATGAAAAAGTGCTTGGATATCCCTTCAATGGACCAACCGTGTAGTCATTCGAAAGCGACCCATGTTTCGAACTATCTCAGTGGAGATACGCTGGGTTTCCCAGCTTTGAACAGTGCCTCGGATCCTTGCATTTCGAATGCTAACTGCAAAATATCTATAAACGTTTCCTTTTACGAAAGCGATTTAACCATCGAGTTGGACAGGTTAGAGTCACTTGCGGGTCTTCCCCAGACAGACTGTTAGTAAGGAAATTATTCGTGAGGTTTATCAAAATACTGAAAGAATTTCTGAAAATCAAAATTTATAGAATGACAAGAAAAGGTTAAGTCGTGTCTCTCCGAAGAAACTGTAGCCTTAACCTCACCGTACCGTAAATATTTTGTAGAGCGGTATTTTCAAAGGAAATGCCCAGAACCTGCGTTAATGTGACCTCAAATACAACTTACTGACACATTTTCAAAACAATTTCTTAATTATTCGTGATTCAATTTTCAAGACGCTTATATATTTGTGTGTATGTGCGTGTGTGTGTGTGTATGAGATGGACCATCTTGTTATCACGACAAAAAGCACGTAATCTCCTCAACAACAGACATGAAAAACAAGTAACTCCAAAAAATAGTCCAATAGTCCAATAGTCCAAGATTCCACTTCATATTTACCTTATGTTACGACTTCCTCATTATTCGTGATTCACTTTTCAAGTCTCTTATCGATGTATGTATGTATACATATATACATACATACATATATATATATATATATATATATATATATATATATACATACATACACACATATATATATAATTATACATGTACATGTATATACGTATAAGATGGACCGTCTTGTTGTCACGAAAAAAAATTTAATCTCCTTAACTACAGACATGAAAAACATGTTAATACATCAGATTACAAATATATTATTCAACGCAGACTTGATTGAAATTTAAGGGGGCTAGGTTCATCCGCCGTAACTGAAAGTGCACAGTTTTAAGCGCTTTATAATTAATCTGATTATTACTAGAAAAAACTTTATGATCGCTTTCTCTCTTGCTTAGCAGATATCGAGAGGGTCGTTGACTGAAGGATCTTTTCAGCTGTTAAAATTCTATCATCAAGACAATAAAAAACTGCTTAAAAGTACTTGCTTTGGCCCGTGTAATTGTTAATTAAGTTTTGCGGGAACTCCAACTGTGCAGTGTCCTGAGTGATTAGATTGTTTTGTTTTGATGTGTTAATTGAATATTTTAGTAAACAATCTTAAAAAAAGGCGCTTGATTAGCTCTTAAATCATTGCCCCAGGTCAAATGGCTCGCCGCTGGGATTCTGAGCGTCGACAAATGAATGAATCCTGTCAAAAGTTGCACGAATGGAGAATTGTCTGATTTGAAGACTACTTTCATGTTTACACGTTACATGTTTTTGTTCTAATTTTCCAAGACTTGTCCCATGACATCAGATGATAAAAATCTCTACACAAGCTGGACGACAGAAACATCTCTCAAAGCACGGAATAAACACATGCAAAATCAATCAATCATCATCACAAATTAAATTCGTCACGCTATGTTTAGATTCAAAGGTTGCTAGGTCCTCATTATTAGCGCCGCAAGACGTACGTTTCTCCGCCCGCGAGACGAGTTGGGGAGAGTTTTGCCGAGGATCTAGAGCTTAAACGAAACTCTCTTCCTTAAAACCCTTTTTGAACTTCAGTCATTTCACTAAATTTATTCTATCTTATCATTGCTGATCTTTTTCTCAGCAAATTTTCTTACTCAGTTTTTTCATCAAATTTTCCTCAGTCTGACGCATTTTCAGAAAACTGATCATGATGAAGGTCTTTCCTTCACTGATAATCTGAAGTTTTCATGATATCTTTTTGTTTCGCTTTGTGTTTTGTGCTTTGATGTTTTGATCGCTTTAAATTCTAACATAGCTAATAAATTTGTCTAATCAAATTCAATAGCGCGAGCGTGCTTCATATATCCCTATTGTGCACGCTCATGACGTCCGCAAACAAATCCCTCGAGAAAAAAAATTTCCTTCAGGTTGAAAATGTTATAAAACAATTGGTTCATACGTCAGCTGTGCGTTCATCGAGATATGAAGCACACGGGAAGTTTGGAGAGGACTCAAGAAGCTAGAGCTGCTCTCGGCTAGGCCTCGAGCAACTCTTACGCATCTTTCGTGCTCTCCAAACTTTCCGCGTGCTTCATATCTCGATGAACGCACGCTGACGTATGAACCGATTGATAACTTGAGCATGTCTAAGTTATTTTTACACATTTTTTTCCTTTTTATAAATTCTTAGCAAAGGGATATTTCAACGCTGAATAACTCAGGCTTATCAATGAACTTACATCGTTAACGTCATTTAGATGGTATTCTTAGATAAGAGAAGGTTATAAAAGGGAAAAAATATCCCTTGGACCAGGAAAAAAACGTTGATTAATATTAATTAATATTTTTCGGTGACAAGAATGGGAATATTGAAATGAAAATAACGCTTATATCCATGTGTAAAGATGTATTGCCATTGATAACTAAAAGATATGTTTAGGTCACCGAGATTTGAAAGAATTTTATCTTTTATGAAGACAACTTGGGACGGTAGTGGAATTTAGTGAGATGTTTTACTCAAAGTTTGTTTGCGATTCAAAGATAAAAGGTGGAAACGGTAAACAATGTAAGTGAGATGTCCTTAGATTATCCGAGGTTTCGTTTTCAATTGGTTAGGGAAATTCTATTTCTTTAGGGAAGAGTCACTGAGAAAATTTTTATCATTGACGGAGATCAGGCTCCTGCGGGAATTGACATCGTTTTACCCTGTCTGACCTCATTGTGAAAACGAGACTGTCATTACCTTGATAATATACATACTGAAATTCCGTCTGTCGTATTTCCTGAGTGGAATTAAGTTTTCTGGCATCGCAATGCTCAAGAGAGGTAAATAAGTGCAGAGAAGAATCAATTCAGTACAAATTGAAAGCAAGAAGCTGTTTACCCGTACTTTGAACTTTTTGGCGGCTTATACTGAACGTGAGAAGACATTTGTAAAATTACTATTCTGATTCAGCACGTGCACGATGACATTTACATCGTTTGAAGGTAAGAAGCTGTTGACCCGAGCTTTCAATTTTGTCGGGGCTTAAAGTGAACGTTCGAAAACATTTGGAAAATTTTTGTTTTAATTTAGAAGGCGTACCATGACATTTACAGCGTTTAAATGAATTAGTCGCTATCTCTGCTTCTACGTATTTATGAAAAGCTGTCTCGTAACGTCTTCATGTATATCATTAACAAATAATCACATGGATATCCACATGCAATTTAGAATACATAGCTTCACGTGTATTTTTACAAAGACTACAAATTGCACCGCTCGCCCCTCAGGCTCGTGGTGAATTTTGGTGGTGCTTTCAGTCAACTTAATCGACATTATTAATTCCAAATTTTATTTGAAATCAAGTCATTACCCAAACTTACGCATGCGATTACCCAAACTTCTACATTCTATACCGCGCACGTTATGCTACCCCACACAAGTCGAAATATCGTCTCCTAACTTGGTTTTCAACAGTTTAAAATTTTACCGGCACGTTGATGGAATGAAAAGTGCAGACGCATAAGCACGCGGATTCCCCTTTCAGCTAGACATCAGTAATTTCCTTTCCAGGAAAACGTACTAACGTCCTGAATAAGAAGACCAGAGATCATTTAATTATGCGACGCTTTTTCAGATTAATGACGTTCTCGACCGGGGGCATGGGCCTCGTGACATCGATACCATTTTAGTTTAGTGTTGTAACACTGATAACATTCAGCCTCTGACTATTTTTTTTTTTTCGATTCCTCTCTCGTGAAAGAACCCACGCACTTTTCGCAGAAAGTAGATAACGTTACTTTAGATATTGTAGTCTGGCCTTGCTTCGAAAACTTCTCAAATTGGGGGCACCTGCAAAAATTTCCATCAAAAATTTCCGTCAAAAATCTCAAACTGCTCAATGTATTCTGACCACCAAAGTCTCCCGCAAAGTGTTGTCGAACGTATTAGAGCATAATTATCAATATGGAAAATACGCGATATAAATGCATCATTATCAGTATTATTATCCTGGATCACATTTCGTGAGAAGAGGTTGTTTATCAATCGCTTCTGGGAATTGAGTGGCTAAACCCACGAAGTTGCTATGCTTTCATCTTGAGACACTTTTCTTGCACTTGTAGTTGAAATCACATGGCGGGCTTTTAGCGCTTGCTCTGCCTGGCAAGATTCACGTTTGTGTAGTTGTGACTGTAGTTGTGACTGTAGTGTTGATTTGCTACATGTTTCGATAGAAAATTTAGGATTATTTTGATCAACGAGTGGACCGCTCTCCTGAATTCCCATTTTCCTCTGGCGCGCAAGCTTCGTGTCGCCGCCAACCTGCGGGGTAACGTCAAATTTGCTCCAAAGTCTTTGTATCCTCTCCAAGTTTGTCTCTGGTCTTCTCCCGGTCATTCTCCGTAGGATTTTATGCAAACCGCGACGATAATCGCGTCTAAATGTGAAAAATATAATAGGGTTTAGGCAACCGTTAGTGTAAGTGAAGAACCGACAGATTATAATCTCTTTCGTAAGGGAGGTGACATCACCGTTCTTGCCAAAATCGATCCATAACCACAGCACTTGGTTAGGAAGGGTGCAGATGGCAAATGCAACGACGATAATTACAAACATTTTTGTGACTTTCACGTTTTGTTCTTGGCTCACGGCAAAGCTTTCTCGGCGCACGAGACGTTCTCTGAAGGACGTGGATGGGCGTCTGTCATTTTCAAGGGAGATTGACATTTTTCTTACATTCTTGGTCGCAGTGTAAAGTTTCGAAGAAGCGAGAATGTACATAGTCGTCATGAACAGCAAAGGAAGCGCGTACTGCACAGAGACCAAAAACACTGTGTAAATTTGTCGATACAAAAACCCTGGCCATTCTTCAATGCAAATATTGTTCTGTAATCTAAGGAACACGGCGTATGGAACAACAAATAAAACAGAAACACAATCCACCGCTACAAGGATACATTTTACTTGGATCACCGAGAGTTTTGATTTAAAAGGATGAAGCAATGTCCGGTATCTATCCAGCGAAATGGCGGCCAAAGTGAGGGACGAACAAGTGGAAAGAAGAGTAGCTGCAGGGAACAACAGCTTGCACAAAGCATCACCATAAGGCCAGATGTAGTGGTTCTCTTCCACCACAACATCAAACGGAATACTCATAATCAAGGTTAATAAGTCAACAAAAGCCAGATTTAAAATGAGAATGTTACTTGGCAGAGACCTCATGCGCTTTGAGCTAAGAATTACCGCTATTAGCATTGCATTTCCAGTTGTGCAGATGAGGAGTATCGAACAATACAAGACTATCTTTGGGATTTTAAAGCCCAGTGTTTCTGGTGGCGGATAAATTGTATGTAAATGAAGATCCGCATTTCTTGTAGCGTCATCTGAAAGAGATACATTGGTCATATTTGTTTCCTCCTTAGTCAGATCCAGTTTATGAAATTCGACTATTAAAATGTGTTAGACCTTTTTAGGTTGCTTAAATCTTTAATATGCGACTTACAGTTTAATTTACTAAAAGCTTTGACGACCAATCAACAGGCAGATAATGTTGTGAATGTTTAATCAACTGACGCCGTTCGGGAAGTCCACAAAGAGACACGGCATGCAATAATTTCAAAGTTTATATGTGGACAGACAAAAACTGCAGCCGCCTGATTAGTAAATTTAAACGATGACATAAGGTAAAAAAAATAAATTGTTTGATTCTATAGACATTCATGCTTTTTTTTTTTGAGCTGATCAACAAACAACTAGATCTGTCATTATGAATATCATGCGACTTGGCGATCTAAAGTTGACGTGAGTGGTTGGTGGTAATTCGCTCGCAAAATCAGCTGCCTGTTTCAACCGAAGCAGCCAATAGCGCCGACGTTTTACCTCTCCTTTTAACGTTTTAATCTTGCAATATCGCTTAAAACATTGATGATTCGGGGAAGACAATAGTGATGGTGAATTACCTTTGTATTCACCGTCAGCAGGAAAGTAGACATGGAAAAACCATTAACACAAATTTATTGCAAAAGAGGGGCGGGATTTAGCATCTTTGTAACTTTTCTTATCACATATGACTCAGCATTTCACCCTATATTTCTTAACTAGATCAGTTTGCCGCTATAAAATTAAGACATTGCTATTGATAGTCAAGGATCATATAGAAGGAAATCTTAAGAGAGTTTTGGGGTGAGCAATTTTGAAAACTGGGTAACTAAACTACAGTTTTCATGTTATTAGGGTAAATCATGTAATTTATACAAGTGTTTTGTATGAAAACTTGCCTACGCGATGTTTAGAACACCCGCTGTGTAGAACTACAGTCAGCAATGAAACAAACATTCATAGTAGCACCCAGTAGTGATAGCCAGACGTAATTGATGCAGGGGGTAAGTTTCTAAAGGAACTGTGGTGCTGCGTCTATGGGGGAGTATAACAGGGTAATTTGGTTTTATCAACTGAGTTGATAATTTAAATTGGCAGCCGCAAAGAGGTTCTAAAGCTGACGTTTCGAGCGTTAGCCACTTATCAGAGCATTAAGAGCAATTTTGGGTTTTGTGTGGTTTATACACAGAAAGATAGAGCTGCACTTTGGTTGAAGCATGAATACGACAAAAGAATATATTTTTTGAAAAGAGTTCGTTGATACTGTGGGGATTAAGAGTGCCGATTTGAAAGATAAATTTTTGTTCTAGAGTTTTGCGGCTTCCCGAATTGCGTAAATGTATTGAAAGGCTTCATAAGGCTGCCATATGGTGCTTAGAATGGTTAGGGAAATTAAATTGTCAAAATACTGATCTTTATGTGTCTTTGTTATTCCTTTCTACGCCATGGCGTTCTCTGGATCGGTCGCCTAAGTCGTCTTTCTGTTTCGCCGAAGTAATTACGCCGGTAAGATTCAAACCAAACTAAACTTGAAAACTGGTTCGATTGCAGGAAAGTTCGCGGCAGAGGAAGTTCATAAATTGTTTGAGATATCAGATCATTTAAAACTGATATCACATTCTAGATCCATTCCACATCATGGAAAGGTGACAGCAATTAAGAGAACATACGGTGATTAAGAGTAGAAAAGAAATTATTTGCATAACCGGCAAAGTTCGAGAGGATTTCTCCTGTTTGACACAGTTTAAATACATACCCTGAAAAACCAAACTAACCCCTCACAACCTAACATCAGCATGAAAGTTATCCATACTGCGCTCTATTCATTCCCTATGGCACTTACGAAGAGAATTTGTCTAAAAATGAAGCAGTTCTTGAATTTGCGATCATTTCCTTTACTCTTTAGTAATGTTTCATCTAGGGATGAAAATATTGGGTAAATTAGCTTCTTCTTACTCTTTGGGGTTACAGAGTTCTTCTTTTGAGTTCCAGGTTATTTTGACTTTCTATGAATGGTTTGAGCACTTTTTTTCATTATCTAGCTAAATTGGAAAGCTATCACTTTTTTTTTTTGAAAAACAGGCCGTTCACACGTCAACGATTTTACATACTTCCGACCGCCCGACTTTATACTGAAAAACCGCAAGCTCTTTACGTCTCTGATACTGCCTATGTGGCCATATGTAAGACGATGAGATAAGGCGACGTCAGTTTGCCCGTATGTAGCCTTTGTAATCCAAGGGATACGGCGCATGGAACAAATAAACAAATAAATGGAACAAATAAACAGAAAGACAATCCACACTACAAGGATTCATATTTTTGAGTCACCGATAATATTAAAAAATCGCACGATTTGTTTAAACTGAAGCAAGTGAGGTTAGATTACTGAAATTCCGCATTACTGAAATATAAGCACTCGATTCTAAAATTTTCCCATAGCCTAAAAAGCCACTCCTCATACTAACAATTCAACATCTGCTTTCTCAAAATGTTATGATGAGATGTAAGGAGATTTACAGAAATGGAAAACAATATATGTTCGTATGAATGATTTCTTTGTTATTCTGTGTAAAAGATCTGGCTGTTCTGCTGAGATGAAAATTAATTCTTTCGATTCTGCTTCCACTTGGTTCAACCCTTTTAAATTTAGTGCGTTTTGTTGACAACGACGTTTGGAAGGTAATGAGCCCATTGAATCGAGGCTTTGAAGGAATTTCGTGTACCTTCAGTTCTAGAACTCTCCTTGAAGTCAATAGTGTCATTATTTGCAATGTCGAGGTATCAGCGGGAAGCAAATCCTTCATTAAAGACGCTGTTTGTTGATTCCACTTCATGCCCACCTCTTCTTGCAACAGAAGGATCAGCCATGGACGTGAACATGATAACATGTCTTTGCGTGGACTTGGGACATGTGGAATTCTTAAGCAAACTCTTCCTGGAACGAAACTCACGGCTATAAAAGCCATAGATAATTGGATTGAGGACACTATTTGAGTATGTGAACAGTCAACAAACAGCTGATATGATGGCAAAGTAGTCGCTATCTTTTCCATTTCCGAAATCCACCCATAACCACAAGACTTGGTTGGGGAACGTACTCAACGAAAACACCATTACAGCCACAAACATCTTCGTGACTTGAATGTTTTGCTCCTTTTTCTTCCTAGAAGATTCATAGCAGAGAGCTCTGATTGCGATCTCTCTATCCTCTGAATTCCATTTCTTTGCGTTTTCATATAACTCGATGTTCCGCGGAGGGTCCTAGGCGCAAGAGAATGCAAAGTGACCATAAGAGTCAACGGTATTCCATATTGTACAAGAAATAGAACCAAACTGTATGCTTTTCTGAAGCTCGAGACGGGAGCAGGCCTGTTCTCACGGCAATCACTTCCTTCCAACCTCAGCACAACAACGTAAGGTATCATCAACACACATGATGTGAAATGAATTGCAAAGATGTAGTGCTTGGTGTGAGTTTTCGTGATCCTTCGGCCCTTGAAAGGATGCACGATTGCTCGATATCTGTCTTAACAAATCGTAGTTAGCGTTAAGGATGTTGAAGTGGAGAACATTGTCTGTAGAGGCCAAAGTATCCTGCAAAAGATTGGCCCAAAAGTCCGCTTGTAGCCGGATTCTTCAAAAACCCAGTCGATCGGGATGCTGATGGTGGGAGTAATGGCGTCACAAATGGCCAACTTTCTTCTGAGTCCTGATAATGTGTACGACGGCTGTATTGCTAACAATACTTATGGTCAAGATAATTACGTATAAGACGTACTTAGGGATTTGGAACCGAGCGATTACTGCAGCTCTCAAAGACGTAGTCGTCGATAGTGTGCTTGGCGAGGTGCAGTTAAACCCTGAAATCGTGTCATTTCCTCCAAAAATCAGTATAAGTGTTGAATTTTCCATTTGTTTGAAAAATTGGTAACTGAAGTTTACCTTTCTCGAGAGATAATAATCAGTTCATGGAGAGCGACTCGCTGATCTTAAGCTCACGTGAATCCCGTTAATTGAAGGGCTTAACGGTTTGGGATAGCCGTTAGAGTTCCGAAGGGCATCTAGATTACGTCAAAGCAGTAGTAAATGCAAATTTATGTTGTAATCTCGTCGCGAAGATGTTCATCCATTAGACGTGAGTAATTAGCTAGCAAAGGCTCATTGAACTTGCGTGCGAACCACTAATTATGCACAAATCAAAATCTTTTTCTGATAGTAGGTCATAACCTCAGAAGTTTTTCTTCTCAAGAGGAATGTCACCTATCCTTTGGTTGAGGTCTCAAGTGACGGTAAATTTGAAAATTGGGGGGGGGGGAAAGAAAATTAAAGACAGAGAAGATTTGACTTTTAGTGATTACATTTAGATCTAATTTCTGCTTCAACGGCAAACGAAAAAAAAATCTCTCCGATCGAACCTGTTCAAAATTGAAGGAAGAAAAATCTCTTGTTCAGCGCCGAGGCAAATATGTTCACCTCAAAGCACAAGCTGCTAAAAAAAAAGACTCCGAAAGTTCAAGTTTTGCTGTTTGCTGTTTCCCGTTGATATCATGCTTAACCCCTCTTTTAAAACGCAAGAGAATTAGGCGGGATACCAATCAAGCTTCATTTTAGGGTAATCATCAATCAATCGCAAATTGGGAGGATCGAAGGAAGTCATTGCGCCAACAGATGAGACCTTTAACCACTGCGGTTTTTTAAGAACCTTATCGACCATTTACAGTTCATATTCTTCTTTTCCTGTAATCAAATTAAAGAAAGCCCTAGAGGTAAAGGTGGTGAGAAGTCAGTTTCTTTTCCGGTGGTTATCTCGCAAAAACTAATTCAGATATTAGGGGTTTGTCAAGTAATTCTTCATCTTCAGTTACTTTACCTGTCCAAGTATGAGAATAAATTTTGATGGAGATGGCATGTTCTTTTATAGCTTTTCAACTGAGAGTCGCCTGTGCTCGCCAGGAATTTAGCAAAACAGTCCACATTTGGCTAAAATACTATAATGAGCAACATCTTTTGTAACTATGGTGATGAATGACTGATGAGTTTTGACTAAACATAGCAAAACAACAAGAAGACAAAGTAGCAAACCAAATAAAAAACAACGAGCCAACGACAAAAAAAAGCAAGAACCAAAAATAGAAAAATCCGAAATCAAACACTAAAAACAAAGTCTTGATCAAAATCCTCTAATCATGCATGTTATACGAACTTTAGTTCTGTGCTTTTTACGAAGAATCGAACCATGACTCTCTTGTCAACCTGAAACGTAATACTATACGCTGTTGTTTTGAAGTTGATCTACTTTTTAAAACAAATGATGATATTTTTCATTCTATTGTCAATTCCTTTAAGGGAAAAAAGAACCTTTTGAATACTTTGTTGCATACCATCCCATTTCTCAAAGCCTATCAAAGCTGCATACCGGCCTTGATAGGTATCGTAAACGGAGACATCGCATCATTGATTAACAGCTTAAGTTATTCGACGTATAATTTGCCGCACATTTATCTTTCTTCTTTGACTAACTGTGCCAATTAATCATCATCATTACTAGAGCTCTCTGCTTCAGTTGTAAAACGCAATTTGTCACTATCAATTAATATAGTTCCTCTATAATGTCTTCCCTAATTTCGTTTTATAAATAAATGAGAAACTTAAGTGGTAAACAGCAGACTGACCCCTAAATTAAAAGCTCACCGATAGATAGTTGTGGATTTAATCTTCGTTTGATCAAATTGTAACAAGTTTCAGCTTTTCAATGGTCTTAATTCTCACACCTAAGGCGTAAATCTTGCCGAAGGACTTCCCAGTCCACCTTTTATTGAAGCCCTCGTTTTCCTCTCGTACGAGAGGTATTTTTTTTAGTTGTTGCACAGAATTTATTTCATAGCGTTATCTTCTTCCTTGAGTGCCTATAAGGACTTCTAGGCGACAATTGAATTAAGCACTGAATACGAAAGTTCTGCTGAAAATCATCTCCAAAGTAAACCACACCAGCAACAGACGGGCAAATTCCAGACATTGTCTCACGCACCAACCGAATTTCTCATATTCTGTTCACCTCTAAATAGGGAAATAAAGTGAGAAATCATCTTCGTACAATATTATACCAACAACAGATGGCCGAATTCCATCCAAGCCAAGAGCAGATGACCAAATTGCATACGTGGTTCAACGTTTCCACTTTTCCCGGGTAAATAAACGAGCCTGTTTGAAGCAGTTGCTGCAACTGAAAGGATCAAAGGAGTGTTTTAAACAAATAACTCGCGGTTCTGCCTCCCTCCCCTCTAACTAATGTCCACTGCTTATTACTGGAGGAAACTAACTCGATCAATCAAAGCAACCATCTATCCTTGTTGTTCAAAATCATGGCTTACTGTTTCAATTATCCAGAAAAATTTTTAAACTCCTGCTGTTAGCCCTGCTGTGCCATCTTCATCGAATCAGCAGCAGTATTAACAACTGTTCTAAATTATCTTACACAGCACTGGATAAAGTGATTCAGCCGACACAAAATACATGGCCCAAGTGCATGTTTCGCAATCAAATTATCCACTGACTAAATGAGTGCCTGGTCCAACTCTTCCTTATAAATAGCGATGTTTTGATGGGATGGATGGTATTTCATTCAATTGAGAAAGTTAGTCGTCGTGGAGGTTGAAAAGTTGGTTGTCGTGGAGGTTGAGCTCAGTAATTTCAGGTAAAGCAGTGTTACACGCATACACTTACTTAGCTAACTTATTTATTGGAGGAGGTTATCTGGAACGGTTGAACCCCTTATTTTTGATGGACGATAGAGCTGGATTTGAATCACCCAGAGCAGAATCGATAGAAATGAGGAAACTGGTCTCGAAGGAGGATCAAACTGCAGACATCGTGAGTTTTTAAAGATCGGGTTTCTGGGCAGCACGATGCTCAAAGTATATGCTTTAAAATTCCAAAAGGTATCTGATGATTCTCAGCCGCATCATACCAGGGCCAGCCACAAGCTAGATTTTTACAACTGCTTGACAATTTTTTAGCGCTAGTTACGGTCGTAAATTACCATTTGTTTGATCTGAAGTGGCTTAACTGTTGGAGACGGACCAAGCTTCTGTTTTTTTTAAGTCATTTTAAGCTTAAGCTCCTTTTTATCGAGTCTCGCAAAACCAAGGTAATCATCAAAACGGACAATCAGATAAAGTGTTTACCTCACATGGTGCCAATGGGACTGACTCAAAATAAATATGCTTAACTTACCTTAAGTGCGAGAACGTGCATGATTGACTTTAGTCTTGCACCCATAAAGAGTGGCGCATGTCTTTTAGACTAATCACAGAATGCAATAAATTCAAACCGAATGGATGCAAACCCGGTTTAACCTCACCACTCAACCGAAAATCGCTTCGTCCCAAATTCTTGTCATGTCTGAAACTTTACAATTCGGTGGAGCCTTTTTGTGATGCATAACCCACCGAGAGAAACTTTAAAAGACTGCAAACTAACTAGAAAACCCAATGGTCGAAGCGGAAGAATTATTACGTATTTTTTTTCTAGCTACTATGAACTGAATTATTCCATAGTCTAAGTTCAAGCACTTGATTCAAGTGGATTCAATCTGCATTTTAGTAGTGTTCAACCCCTGTGCATGTATCGGCGCAACGATTTCAAACTGACAGGTTTTTCTATTCAAATTGATTAATAGCAATTGAAATGTCAGCCAGGTGGAGATAAAGGATTTATTCGTAAGCATGGAAAACTTTGGCTAGAATAACGCCTGTCTGCGTTAGCTGAGCTGGAGGGCATAAGTCTCCGGATTGACGGAAAGTAACTCTTTGATCCAAAGCAAATAGCCGTATTATTTATCGAATAATGACGTTATATGTCAATAAGAAACAATTAGATTTGACTGCAATGCAGCTGCATGAGTAGTTAAGAGGTTTACGGCCAGACCCTTACGCAGAAAGGATAGCACTACAATTTTTTTTTGTTTTTGCTTTTTTTGTTTTGTTTTTATCGTCTGTTTGCATCAAACGAAAAAATGCGCTTGTCTGTAATTAATTGGTTCGTCTTAAAAGCTTCTAGAACGGCTACAGATGGTATTTGCTAGATCAAATATCTAGATTAGACTTTAAAGCGCAGATCAAATGTGCAGATGGGAATTTAAGTTAGTATTTTGTGCGGAGCTGAAAAAGCTGATGAGTTGTGTCAAAATCCGACTGACCGTGTTCTTACTTTTCGCAAATCAGAGGGAAGAAGCAAGAGAAGTTGAATTAGAGACGTGCAAAACATACACAGAACTCGATCGAATTGAGCCAGGTAGGTTTCTAAACTGATTTAATCTTCTAGTTGTCAGTTAGTGGCGATACACGCGTCCTTGCGTACACTGCAAGCATAACTGTATGACTTAAACCATTTTCCATCAGTTATTTCAAAATTTGCGGTTTGTTTTTTTCGGGCTTCGCAAGTAATATGTGTAGTAATGAATGGATAACACCCAACTGATGGCACGAAAGATGTTTCGAGGAGACATGTGATATTCAAGAAACCGCGATAAAACAGCGATCATAGGGATGGAAATACCGTCTACCAACAAACACCTAACTAAACATCTTCAATTCAGTTGATGTTTGTCTTTTGTTGCTAGAAGCGAGGTGGATTTGAGCGTCTTTGGAAGTCATGCAGTGCTGGTACCCTGAACTTTAATATAAGAGACAGTTTGTTTGCAAAGTTTGTTTTCGATTCCTAAACTCCGCAGACGTTAAAGCCTGATTTGCGAAAATGGAAATCAATGCTTACTTGTTTAAGCAATGTTAGACTATGTCACGTTCCTTCAACGTGGGTTAGGTTTATCGCCACATCACCTCAATGCGTGTGCCAGTGTAGCCTAACTCCCGGAGGACATTGTTATCGTTTTCCTCAATGTGCTCGAAAGTTGCGAACGCTACAAATATTTTCTTCTCCTACACGATCAACAACCAATGGCATAAGCCTTATTAACAGTAATATTGTAAACTCTACGATGAATGCTGCTGCTTCTCTTAAAATTCCGTAGAATTTGACCCATGGTCTGTTAACCGCGTCGATAGCTATATCGTTGCAGCTCGATCATTTACAACTAACTCATCAAGAATGATATAAATAATAATGATCGATAATGATGGATGAAATGACAAAACCTATATCAATATCGGTAAAGAGCACCCAAAGTTCTAACTTCCACAAACTTTTGAAAGGAATTTTCAAGTGTAATTCTTTGACCCCTCGGGTTATTTTGATCTTCCTTTATCAAACGTCTTTGTGCCGTTCAGCTTTGGACTATGGTTTAATCTCGTTACTAACTCAGTCTGATTTGCAACTGCTGTTTGAGTCCTCATAACGATGACAGTGGCTAAGCTGGTAAATCAGTCAGCTGTATATCAAGATATTTGGCGAATCAAAGTACAGATACAAAACGTTCCGATCAACTATTGGGCCAGGAGCGCGTTCCTTTGCAATGTTCGCTGTCTAAAGACTGGCTTCCTTCCTTGACCTTCGTCAAGATAGGACATAACTAGCAAAGTAAGCTCAAATTGGCAAAATTTTATGGAAAATGTAGGCAGCTCCATAAGAGACTAACAAAGAAAATAGGGATAAAATAAAGGAAGGAAGGAGACAAAGATCCAGACAAATGCGGAATTTTTCGTTAAAATTTTATTTCAGCGATACAATTGATTCAAAGCTGACGAGTCTCCTACTTTCCTCGTGGAAAACTTCTAGTGTGATCATAAATCTGTTTTGTTTTTGAAAAAACAATATTTCAAATAATGCTGGCACTCTCTATCTTCGTCCCGTCATGACTGATCGAAAACATTTTAGTAAAACTGTTTTAAATATCTGCATTGTTCAAGTGGTAAATGGTCTTCGACGACATCGTAGACATCGCTTTCCAACCGATTAGCCGAAATGAAAAATGAGTCTAATGATTAAATGATATTCCTTCAACCAAGAGGTCCGACCTCTCTCAGCGGGTGGAAAATATTTATCAAGTTATCGGAAAGCTAAGAGTGGATTCAGACGCTAAGGGGAAAAAAAAGTGAAACGTGGAAGATTTTTTCGCGCTTTGTGGAAGAAACAATGTCAAGTGGATCTTGTTGATGTAAAATAGCAACATACCGATTTGTGATAGCGCTAAATTGATGCTTAAGGTGTTAACATGATATTTCTTACAGGAAAACATATGGTAACAACTATCAATTTTCCCTTAAGCATGTAAACAAAAACACAACCTGTCATAAGGTTTTGATAAAGATGTTTTGATAAAAATGTTTTGATAAAGATGTTTTGATAAAGAAGTTTTGATAAAAATGTTTTGAAGCAAGGAAAATCAGGTACCGAAAAATACAGGATACCTGTTTTCTGATTGGCTACTAAACTGACTACTAATCTTTCCAAGTCAGGACTACTCGCTTAATCCCGCAAAAGGGAATTGAGGCTTGTAAATAAAGTATTTGTGGCCACTTTTCATTCTCCGTAGCTTCTAGCCAACCTGATGTTGTTACGAGGGAAAAAGTCTCTCTCGTCTCAGTTAATGTGAGTTGCATGCACTTGTTGTGCAATTCTCTAATGAGAGGACTTTTCGAATAGTTTCCAAATTGTATTTACAGTGCATTCTTCCGCTGGGGTTTTAGAGTCATCGGGGTAAGTTTGTACTTTAAGTTTGAAGCAGCAAAAGATACCCTTCTCCGTAGAGTCTCGAGCCCCTTGGCCAACGTATTTTTCGAGTCGAAATTTTGACTGCAAGGAAGAAAAATTGGAAGATATTCCTTTTCGGGCAGAGAACGTTTATGAAATAATCGTGGAATCGATGCTGTGTCTTTGTTTATTTTGTCTGTTAGCTATATACTGCTGCTATTTTCCATTGAGTATGAAGTCGGTCCGGTACAGACTCAAGTTTTAAGCAAGGAAGCTTCCCGTCATCCTTAGCGCTCTATAAGTGTGAGAAACAGCTAAGAGCATCCAAATCTCTTTTCTACGGTTCTTCCAAATTCCATGTTGCATGGATAGGGTCATAGCTAAGTTTGAAGCTATTTTAGGTCAGACAGTTTATGTACGTAGTGTCTTTAAATTTCAGGACCCCCACGTATTGTCACAGTGGATATAATGTGGTTATAATTTCCTAAAATGACTTTGAAGGGCAGTGATTCTTTTTGTTTTACGTTCACGAGAAAGAATTAAAGGCTCATTGATACTTTCGATCATGAATTGATGGGCTCGGTATATAGGGTAATGTAAACTTATAATTTTTATATCGCTAGTTTTACTCCCTGAAAACCAATTATGATGGTGTTGATTCGACTTACAGATTTAAGTGACATCTCGCAAACCCAGACAAGTGCTTCCTGTGGAAAAAAGGCGAAGATTAGAGTCCTCGCTTGGAAATGTTAACGAACAATACCAATCTTGCTGGTAGAAGTAACGATACCTTTGAATACATGGAATTCCGTGTTTTTAAGATAGCACTGTACGTTGCAATCTTCACATTTAGTTGTGTCGGGAACAGTTTAGTGGCCATTGTGATCATTGGGGCCAGAGGAATGAGGACAACTCCAAACCTTTTAATCCTGAATTTGGCTTTATGTGACCTCTTGACACCCGCTTTAAGCATTCCGTTTGATTTAGCTTTGGAAGAGCTTAACCAAGATTGGCCGTTTGGTAGGGTGATGTGCAAACTTTTGTGGCCATTTCAGACGGCCCTTTCCACATCATCGTCTTTAACTTTAGCAGTTATTAGTTTGGACAGATTTAAAGCGCTTGCAAAGCCATTGAGCGAACGCCCATCATCTATCCGAGTTGTGAAGACTGTTGTGGCAATTCATATTTTCTCCATCATTTTATGCACCCCTTATTTTATTGCTTTGCAATACAACAGCTCTCCAAGGTCCTGCGCTGAAACTTGGACAAAACCGGGCTACAGACAAGCTTATACCATTGTGCTGTTTTTGTTTCAATTTGCTCTTCCTCTGGCAACTATGTCTGCATCGTACCTGCTTATTTATCGAAGCTTACGTTCGAACACGACAAGCTTAAGGCTTTTTTCCGAGAGCACCAAAAACCACAGACACGAACGTCGCATCATCAACAAAAACTCGACTTCAAGCAAGGAAGAAAGCGAATTTAAACGAAGGGAACAGAACATTCGCTTAGCAAAAATGTTCGTTATCGTTGTAGTGGTATTTGCAATAGGCATGTCTCCCAATCAATTTTTTTGGCTTTGGGTAGACTTTGGACGTGGCGCAAAGCACAGATTGTTTCATTACATTTCTGTAGTAAGCCGTCTGTTCACCTACGCCAACAGTGTGTTGAATCCGTTCATCTATGCTTTGAAAAGCAAAGAATTTAGGTCTGGATTTGCAAGGATTGGACGTGCAGGTATGAAGCCCTTGAGAAAGATAAGCACTGACACAAGGAAATTTGTTCTCAAAAAGGTCAGCAGAAGTGCGAGTCAGGGCCTCGTCCCAGAAACAGCCGAAGTCCATCCATTAACATTCATTCAAAATGGCGACGCCGGCAGAGATGTTGCTACTGATTCGAGAGGAGCCAAGGTGTCGAATAACGACTCCGTGGAAAACATATGTGCTTCACACAAAGTATTATTCCTTGAGACTCTCTCAAAACCTGGAGCGCACAATTTTTTCAAAGAGCTTCGCGAAAGCTCATGTTGAAGGCATTGTGAATGAAAGTCCGGCCATCAGGCATTACTACATTCACCTCGATAGTGAAAGAACTCTCGTTCCAATCCTGCCCCTAATCTCAGCTGAAACGATTACAAGAAATTAATAATGATAAACGCAGCTGGGAAAAATTAAAAGAGTCGAATAAAATGTGTCGTTTCAAAACCTGCCGGGTTGTCCGTCTTTTAAAATAATTTCCCTTGTAATTTCGGAAATGTTCAAAATATCGGAACAGGCTTAATGCGATATTTGATTTATTATCGTGAAATAAAAAATGGTCTTTGAGGTCAAATGTTAATTACATTTATAAGAATTAAATAGATTTTTCCCAGGGTTCAAGCCTGTGACCTCAGATCACAGTGATCTTTCAACTGAGCTATGCCTTCTATAATCTGTCGCTGTGTCTGGAGGTCGGAGCTTGGGATCCCAGCTGAACCAGAAAATCGTTCACGCTTTCGCTATATATAACTCAGCTGCAAACATTACCATTTACTTACTCTTCTTTTGGGCGCATTTTATCGATATATGATTTGTGTGTGCAATGAGTTTATATCCTGTCGTAACAAACGCTGAATAGACAAAACTGAACGTTAAACTGAAGTACTTTAGTTTCAAGATGTAAATTAGTAAGTTAGAGTCGCACTTTGAGGTATAAGGTATTTGTTTTCGTTAGGGAAGTGTAACAACCTTTGAGGAGAATCAAGCAAGCCTAGAATTTACGAGATAAGCGACAAGGGAAAGGTGAAACAGACCGATACCAGGATGGTGCCCGTATCCAAATTCCCTCGTTGTTCCTCCGCCTCACCATGGATTTACGTGATACTTCGGTTTCATCAGGAAACAGGTATAGGCGGGTCAGCGGGTGTGGGAAATCCAATAACAATGACAATAGTAAAAATTCGACAGAATAGTCTAGTATGAAATTAGCTGGGCGGTGATATGTGCATTCCACAGATAGTACTCCTTCAAATATTGTTCTGCTATAATCAAGATTCGGCGCACGACTAGTCTGAGACGTGACCTCAACTCGCTGACTTTCTGCCAGCCGATGCATACACAGATACGGGGCTGAAATTTTGACAACCTAATTCGAGTGTTAACCCTTACTTAGAAATAGTCAAAGCTATTTAAAACATCATTGTAGTCTTAAAAGCTTCCGACAGACGACATGGATTAAGGTATTACTAACAATTCAATTGATTATGATTTCGACACACCCACTTTCCTACACTGAAGCATAAGTTTCCTATAGTTAGCTTACCACAACGCTGAAATGGCCTTTGAGTAGAGCTTTGATTAAAACAATAATGAGTCGAATTCCTGTTTGGCTGCAGTGCGGTCTTGTGGTTAGGCCATTCATTTTGCACTTTTGCCAAATGTGGTTTGGGATTGTCCCTACTACTTGTTACTAATGTTCTAGAAATCAGCTTAATTAATTCTTGAAGTGGATCATTGTTAGTTGGGTATCTGGATGCTCCGCAGATGAGGAATGACTAGGTTTTTTTCGGCAAAGAAGTGGAGTGGGCTGTTTTGCTTCTCATTCGTTCACCAACAGTATTTTATTGAGGGTAGTCTCTCATAATAGCTTTACTCAACAAAATGAAGAAACCCTCGACTTCCATTGAATGATTTTAAATGACTTCGTCAGGTATTACGATGAAATGATCTATCCTTTGATTAGTCAGCGATATACAAATCAATCACTCGTGTGACCCTAGTAAGCGCGCCTTCCTTTTGTCACAATTGTGCGGAAACTTGTTGATGTTTTAATAAAGTTTAAATGGTGTTCTTACTTTGATGAGTTTATGAGAGCCGCCTTTGATGTTTCCCCACGTATTTGCAAGACAAGTCACGTCTTTTGTGCCGCGTAAATATGTTGATTTTTCTTTCACTGTCAAACAACGGAGCAGGAATTTCACTACTATTCGCCTTTCCTTCGCCCCCAAATTCTTGGAGAGCCACTTTCTGCTAATCTGTTTTTCTGTTTGTTTTTTTAATACCTCCTGCTAAGATCTCATTATTTATATGTCTTTGTATTATTGTATCGGCGCCTGTCTGGTTCATCAATAGTAACTGCGTGGTTTTAGTTTACTAAAGGAACAAACCATGTAAAGGTCACTGGTTTAAGTATGTTGCATTTATCGATCTCACCGTCCGGATATGACGGCGTCTGGCGTCGGTGGGCAAACACTGAGACCATGAATAGACCACGAATTCAAATCGCCCGTCTCTTGCCATTCCGTCAGTGCCTTTAGTGGCGAACAGCAATCACGTGCTGATTTCATCGGCCAGTCTTTCGTAACTGTCTCGGTAAACCTAAAGGAGGGCACGTAACAAACACAACCGTCATTTTTTGTGTTGAGTGTATCATTTGAAAATGGCTGTAAATGAAAGCACCATGGCAAGTAATATAACTGGTGTCCAATCCAACTTGGAATATCCAGAGTTTCGAGTGGTTAAGGTATTACTGTACGTTTTAATCTTCATTTTAAGTTGTATCGGCAACAGTTTGGTCGTAACCGTCATCTTGAGGGCCAAAGGAAAAAGGACACCAGCCAATCTGTTGATTCTGAACTTGGCCGTGTGTGACCTCGTCACTCCAGCTCTGAGCATTCCCTTTGATTTGGCCCTGGAAGAATTGAACTACGTTTGGCCATTTGGAAGAGCTATTTGCAAAGTTTTGTGGCCATTCCAGACGACGTTTTCAACTTCCTCTTCGTTGACTTTGGCAGTCATCAGCTTAGATAGGCTTAGAACTCTTGCGAACCCGTTTGCTAAACGTGTCTCGATGGAAACGATGGTGATGATTGTGTGCACTATACACGCTTTCTCAATTGGCTTGTGTATTCCCTATTTCATCGCTTTGGAACTCAACGACAAAGAAGACTCCTGCGATGAGGACTGGCCAAGTTTTGGCCATAGACAAGCATATACAGTTGTATTGTTTCTGTTCCAGTACGCCTTACCTTTAATGACAATGGCTGTGACGTACTCTCTCATACATCGCAGCTTGCGAGCAAGCACGAAAAGATTATTCTCTACAGATAAGCAAAGCAAAAGATCCTTCAAAAGACCATCATCGACCATCAGTGATAAAAATATTGAATTTAAAAGGAAAGAGCAGAACATTCGTTTGGCAAAGATGTTTGTTCTTGTCGTCGTTGTGTTCGCCATCAGCATGTTCCCGAATCAAGTTCTTTGGATTTGGGTGGACTTCGGAAATGGCGCCAACAACAGATTTTTTCATTATATTTCTGTAGCGTGCCGTATTTTTACTTACGCTAATAGTGTGTTAAACCCGTTCATTTATGCCTTGAAAAACAAAGAA
The DNA here is from genome assembly GCF_964200805.1 of Pocillopora damicornis. Lineage (NCBI taxonomy): Eukaryota > Metazoa > Cnidaria > Anthozoa > Scleractinia > Pocilloporidae > Pocillopora > Pocillopora damicornis. The sequence continues at coordinate 25,036,460 of NC_142674.1, read as the reverse complement.
TTCAGGTCCGGGTTTGCAAAGATTGGCCGCACAACCATGAAGCCCTTGAGAAAGATTAGCAACGAATCCAGGAAATACGTTCGAAAAATCAGTAGGAACGCCATTTTAGATAGCTCAAGCCCAGCTCGTGTGAAATATTTTGCAGGCCGGGATGATACACTAAGCGATTTAGCCACAATCGTAGGGCCCGCGAATTGTTCTGAATCAACAAATATTTCCCAACCTGCTAGACACCGTAATAGAAAGAGTCCATGTTGCGAAATTCAAGGCGTAAGACTTTCACTAAATTTAGCCGCAGGGCCCACTCGGCCAATGCTATCAAACAACTCTCCTGTTCGATTTTCTTGGGATGGCACGGAACCCCTACGAGAAATTGTTCGCAGAGACTGTTTAAATCCTAGAATCCATGGCAATTCAGAGACTGCGCGCTCTTTCGATGATGCAAGAATGATTTCGGAGGCATGGAAACCTTCAGCGTTACACGATGTACTTCGGGAACTTCCCGAAACGAATTGTTGACGTGAATGCCCTTAGGCATGTCCGACGGTTTATTTATGTTCATGGTGTGAGCGGAGCTCGCATTTCTTTTCCCGCACGTCTCAAAGGCACAACGCCTTGCCCAGGCCAGGACAAGAACCCGGATCGTCCGACTCGGAGCCTAGTGCACTGACCACTGGACAAAGCCGTGGTGTTGGCGTGCCCGCATTACAGTTGACCACGCATGTTAAAAGTAGCACCTTGTATGGTCGTACGGTCGTACATCCAAATTTTTCGACTTGATGGGTTACTACTATTTTGTATAATTATGGGGCTACGCTCTGCGAGCTCCGCTATAAAAAAGCATTAAATCGTATTTCAAGCACCTGTTGATGTAAATGCAATTCATCTTTATTTAACTTAAAACAGCACAGAGATTACAAACCGATATGATAAGAAATGGTTCATTGTAACGAATCAACTTTTGGGCATCAAATTTTGAAAACGTTCTTCTTTTGAACTGAAACTGCGCCCAGCTGAGGTCAGTACTAAAGCTTGTAATGATGCCAGCGTTGTCGAAAAGAGGGCAGGGGTTATGGGAGCGTCTTTTTTTTTTTCTCGCGCTCGTTTCATCCATGTATCTATTTCAAGTTTGATTCAAGTCATCAGTGCGACATTGGCTTGTCATCAAAGATAAAAAAAGAAAAAAAAAAAAGGATTTCAAGTGATGTCACCATGTAGCAAGTAAACAACCGTTTAACTTTGAAAGTGTTTTACCGTTGATTCGTTGATGGGACAGTAGGATCTCGATGTAAGATCAACTTCGATCTTCTAATGTATATCTCATATTATATATTAATAATGATAATAATAATAACGATGATGATAATGTTGATGATAAACATCATAATGTTGTTTTCCTTAGCAGTATTTAAAACAAACAAGGTTTCCTGATCGCTTACGTTTAAACTCCATTTAAAAAGAGCGATAATAGAAACAACAATAATTACATTAAAAATTTTGTCGTGTGGAAACCAAGGAAAATTAGAGTACAAAGTAAATTTGAATGTAGTCTGATCCATGGCGTTTTATTGGAAAGTTCAATTGCGCACAGAATTCAATTAGCAATTACAATGGTTTGCTTATCTAGCTGGTTACAAAAGTTTTTTTTTTTCACATATTTAGTCATTTTTTAGTGTTCAAAGGTGCGATATCTGAAATTTTAAGCTGTTTTTTTTAAGGACGATTTGCCACGTTTTCTTGAAGGAATGATTGGTATATATTTTATATAATCCATAAATTATGCTCATGAGCTCTCTCGATTCGACGACAGTTTTTCCCCCTTCAGAAAAGATTTCGATACAGTGCTGCAAAACCACAATCAACGGTTAATCAGAACAAAAGAAATTTCACAAGGCGCCAATGATAACTCAAAGTAACAACAAGAAAACTGCCTGTACCGCGGAAAATTTGCAAGTGCTCTAAACACCAAGATGATCAAATTAGTGAAACAGCAAAGCCCCATAATATATCCTCATGGTACGCCATGTCTGGTAGTGAGGGGACTTGAAATTGAACCATTAATCCACACGCTTTGTGTCCTGTCGGACACAACAAGACAATGCTGAATCAGAGACATTTTGGTCTCATAGTTTCACCATGCTAGTAGCTTTTGATGGTCCTTTTTGGGATCAATACCAGTATCAGGGCAACTGCCCACCTACCCCTTCCCTAACCCAACATTAACCCTAACTTGTTATCAATTGACTGTTGTTGAGTTAGGGGAGGGGTAGGTGGGCAGTTGCCCAGATACTGATATTGATCCCATTTTCGTATGCTGCACCCATCCGCTCTCAGAAATTTGATCAATAATCTGGGCCTTAAGATAAAGACATAAGACTTTTTTGCAAGGAGGAATGCTTCCAAATCACAAGTGTTCTATGCGGCCATCTTGGAAAACACGCGGTAAAATTCTCAAAACTCGGAATTCATGTTAGCCTCTCATATACTAAACACTACATATCTGTCTCCTTAAGGGATCTCATTTTCAACTTTTGATCTGTTTTTACTCATTTTCGGGCCTGGTGGTGGAAATTTGGACCAAAACTTTTCCTGGCAAATCAAATGCCTCACACATGGTATGGGTCCCCACCCCTCTTGGGCTCAACGTAAGCGCTGCTATGAGCGTAACAATACAATGCCGTATCAGTACACAAAACAACCAACGTGAGAAAACAGAAAAGGAAAAAATTCAAAATATCTAAAACATCCTTGGCTGGCGACAACGTCTAAATGGTCAAATGAAAACTTAAACGTTTTCATTACGTGGAAAAATTCCATAATCAGTTGAGATAGCTTTGCAAGAACGCTCTTAAAAGTTTTAAGTCGTGTGCGCCACTTTTAATAAACATAAATATTTATTTTTCTTGTCTACTTTGAGCATCTGTTGTCACTCGTCAGTATTGGAAAATGGATTAGGTTTAACACTATCTCAGAATATTTATCGTAAGCGTATCTGAATGATACAATTTCATTAACTCGAAGAATGTTTCTCGCTCATTCAGGGCTGGACTATATAAACAAACATGCAGCCGGAACTATCAACATCGATATGCGTTTAGCACGATTTTTGGAATAAGGACATTAAATATTTAGGTTATCGAAAATTAAGTGGCAGCAACTATTTTTGAAGTGTAATTTCATCACTAAGTGACCACTGCATCGCAATGCATGGCGAGACATAGGAGAGGTGTCAGGCTACTATTTTCACCCACCAAGCTTGGATTTTCACTGCCGCGTAATTTCACGCGCGTTAACTTTGTCTAGACAACATATGTCTGCGGAAAAGATGTTGTTACGTGGCTCAGAGCTGGTCATGATTTGCACTGTCGCATAATTTCACGAACGTTAATAAGCTTCAATTCCACTTACTTTGCGTTGTCGTTAACATAAAACAGTTTGAATAGAGAAGTTCTCGCGCGAGGCGTAATTCTTATTTCTTGGCCCCACGAACATATATATAACAGAATGTTCGAAGAGCTCGCGTCTGTGGTTAAGGCCACATTAATCTTCTTTGGTCCCGCAAGCTGTCTATAAACTGTCTGTATTTTATTATCAATACATAAATCCAATAAAATGAATTCCTGTTACATGGAAAAGCGCGGCAGTGAAAATCCGTGCTAGCTTTCTTTTCAAACTCAATTTCTTTATGGTTTGTTTCTGTATAATTTGTGAATGTTAAGCCAATAAAATCTTTGCCGGAAAAACATTCGTGAAATTTCACGCATTTGGAAATCACTATTAACTTTCTTTGCAGACTCAAGATTTCATCAATTGTCTATATTCTATATTCTGTTTAACGCTCTTCAATGCGAGACAATACATATCCATCATCTCTTGCGCTCATTAAATAGCGTTTGTAAAATTGCGCTTCAGGCATTTAGGAAAACAGAGCGAAATAGGAAACGCTTATCGCTAGTTGAAGATCGAAACCGAGGGAGGTCTGGGTCAAGTCCCGTAGAAACATCGCTACTCTACCCGACCCAAACCACCTCGTTTTTTACTGCTCCGCTCCTCCGCTACTAAGAGCCGTTTCCTTTTGTGCATTGTGTTACTGACCAAACTAAACTACTTCCAGTAGTTTGAAATAGGATTCTGGAAAACAAGCATAGCCATTTTACGCAGATGCTAGCTTCAGAGTAAAGGAATTGATCCCCAACTCAAGAAGCTCATGATTGTAAAACAAATTATGCTTGTCAGCATCTTAACAGATGTATGGAGGACATTTTGGCATACTGATGTTATGGTGTAAAGGGTTAAAATGCACTTTATTTGCGTGAATCTAGATCATATTTGCAATTGAATATATCTGATTCAGAGACATGATACTGGTGTCTTTCTTCAGTTGGAGTTGAGGTTACATCTTATTTCTACATGCAACTGTCAGATAGTATCCAAGTTATTTCAAATACTGGGGTAGCTGCTGTAATTTAGCGTAATTGAGCTCAGTAAATAAATATTGATAATCGGCTCAGTTCAGAACAACCCGGAATAAGACATTAATCAAATTATTTGTTATTATTATTATTAAGACTAAGTTTTATCGACTCCAGCCCGAAACACAGGAAATCTTTGGGCGCACTGGCGAAATGTAATCTCGTTAACAAAAGTCTCAACACTAGAACCGTCCATTTTAAATCCAATTTACGAGTCACGCTAAAAATCACCCCACAGGCCGAAATTCATCGAACAATATTTTCGAGATCTCAGCCCTGATTTCATTTAGCCGAAATAGAGATTTTTTATTTAGACACTAGAGTTATAACTGACTCAAGCTTTAGTTATGTCTCTGTTGTTGATTTTTTCCTTGGTGTTGTTCGATGAAGCCTTGTCGAAGGCAATGACGATTGAAACGTATGAGAGAGCTTTCGTTCCTTCAATTCTTCATGAGTTTTCGATTTCTTACTTCGTCAAGGCAAAGAAATTAAGGATTTTCCCATAACTAAGGAATTATAAATGTCGGCGTCGACAAAATGTCCAAACGTAAAGGTATCACAATATCTTCGTTGAATTTTACAATCTTGGAATCTATTATTTTGATCCTATCTTTCCGTCGCGGAATCTTAGAGTGGAGAATTTTCTTCGAAAATTGTCTTGTTTTCGTTATTCTTAGCTACGATGTCCAGGATAAAATCTAGAGAGCTCGATGATGATTTCCTCTCTCGATTTATCCAGTTCCTTTTTTAGGCTCAAAATTCAGCTGAATTCCGGAACGGATTTTAGGATCCTGATGTCTGCAAAGTCAAACGTGATGAATGACGAAAACCTACGAAATTATTTGACCAATTGTAGTTGTCATGTCAGCCCGTCACAATATCTGTAAACAATAAAAAAAAATCCATAGCCTCCACCATATAATGTATTTCGTATAGTCAAGAAATGCCTGGGCTTGAATTGACAGAATTGATACGAAATTCCTCGCCTCGCCATCTAACCGTTTTTGCACGCTACGCATATAACAAGTTCTCGTTGAACTTAGCCATTTTCGCACACTATACTGAAAGCAGCTTCAAAGTTATTGAAGTTTATTCCTTGCTGAAAGCAATGTTATCGGCCTAGAGAACTGCTCCCAGTTCTAACGGTACTAAGTAGTTTTAAAAGCTGCAAAGCCCTTGTAACAAGATTATCGTATCAGTCAAAGTGCTTCCCTTTTAAGGAACGCACATTTATTGGTCATGAACTCTGGCAGATGTGAAAAGAAAAGATCCGGAAATTGAATAGCAGGAACCCACAGCTTGATATAATGGAAAAGCAGAGGATGACTGTGGAACGAGAGATTTCCTTTGAACAAAACACTTTATCATTCAACAACGTTGATTGGTGTAGAAAATTTAATCATCTCAACTAGAACACATCGACGACAAACTTGTTCGTGCGAGGACGGAACGGAAAAGCAGGACATTCTTAAACAGGAAACACACTCAACCCGTACACAAAACGTTTTCTAAAAACAGCATAAAATAATCCCCTCTGTCTAAAACGCCGCCTCGTTGATTTTAAATATGGCAGACGACTTCTCTGATTACTTCCAAACATGCTTAACAGTGTTGTAATTATGGGAAACGAAAATCGACAAAACATCAAAATTAACTACAAACACAATGATTCCACAACAGGAAGAATTTTTTCCGAACGCATCTTTCACAATTTTATTGAATCTTAAGATCTGATCTTCCCACGCCTCCTTTTTATTGGATATTTCCAATCATTCCATACTGACGGTATTGCCTGATGATGATGCTGCACCATAACTAACGCTTTCTCATCGAGACACTTGAGTAACAAAGACGTCGACAAACATATGATATTTCGGGAATGACATGCATTTGTGCAACAAAGAAGTCGTTGATTAAGAAATTTTAGTGTACGGCGGGTCGCGTTGCATTGCCTGAGGCATACAAGGATTTGCTCTTTAAAAGCCTTGCGTTGCGTTTTGATTCGAAATTTCTTAGATTTGCTGTTTTGGAGAGCAAGACTGCTTCTCAAGACTGAAAATAAATTATAGAAAGTGTATTTATGGTTACAAAGACAAGCCAACTTCCTAACCACTTTTCCGGAATTTGTAAGTTAACTCTCGTCAAATGAGATAATAATGAAAAGCTGTATTAAAGAAAGACGTGGGAGGGTGGAAATCCTAAAAGGGAAAATAAACTAAAATTTTTGGAATCAAACCAAGAACACGAAGATTATTATAAAAATTTGAAGAAATGACGCCATTTGGTGTTACTCAAGAAACGTTCCTACCAAAGAATGCTTGCCTTGGCAATATAATGATAGCCACCGTTTTCAAGCTTCTTCGCGGGAGTACTCCTAGATTTCGTACTTTTGCTTTGCGTGATTTCTTTATGAGCTACAGATGAGTTATAAGAGTAAAGTAGAGAGCCTTTTTTCCTCTCTGATATTGCAGTTGGGCAACACTTGACGATTCAGAACAGCAATAAGGCGACAGTCGAATAGAGTGTTGGATTATAATCTGATGTGCAAAGCTACTTCGTTATCAGAAAACTTTGAGCATAAAACTGCATTGCTCCTTTAAGAACTCTTTTGAAATCAACACAGCGTGAATTATACGTCCAATGGCGATTCGACAATGCCGATAGGAAATCTCGTCGGAATTCACATATAACCTCGTGATGAACAAGTCTGACCCCTTCTAGTGTTCATCAATCTTGCGGTGGGCCGCTAACAGTTAGTTTCCGGCGAACTGTTCAGCGCATCGGTCAAAATGTGAGAGTCTGAAGTAGACAAAGTATGCCATTGTTCAACAGAATTTTCTCTTAGAGGGCCATTAAAGTGACAAGCTGCCGCATCTACGAGTTCAAAAGCCCTTGGCGGGCTCGATAACGTTTGCTTGCCGAAAGATTCTATCGCGGTTCTGTTCGAAGCGAAATTTGGTTGAGGTGAAGGTGGGGACATTTCATTAAACTGGTGATAGGTTTTTCTTTCCAACGTGGGTGTCTTTTGTTCATCTTGAATAAGACAGGACAAGTTGCTTTCCTTTGTACACGACCCGTAATCCATTCCATGTGATTCCGTAGTTTCTGAACGAGTTTTGCTAGTACTTTGACGTCGTGATCTTACAAGATCCTCTTTGCCGATTAATCTCTCGCAGCGCAGCAGGCTCCGAAAAATCCTCCTAAAACCTTTGCGAAAGTCTTTGCTAAACAGACCAAAAATGACCGGATTTACGACGCTGTTGGTGTATGTAAACAACCAGCATATGATGGAAAGTTTGTTGAAGTTTGGATGATTTATCCCTCCGCCAAAATCCGCCCACATCCACACAATTTGATTAGGGAACATAAATATTGCAAAGACAGTCACAATGACTATGAACATTTTTGTGGCTCTGGCATTAGGAGTCTTCCAAATGTCCCGTGTCTTGAGCTTGCTAAGTCGTCTGATAAATGTGTAATGGGTTTTAGATAGTCCACGTTGTATTTCTCGCTGTTTGGCCTCAAATTTAAGTTTCTTGACAATAAATTGCGGAGTTCTTGCACGTATTGACTTGTCGCGTGTTCTCTTCGAAGTTTGACAAAGCGCTCGGACAGCCATTGCATACATAAATATCATTATTACAAGCGGCAATGCGTACTGAATTAGGAACAAAAATAGTGTGTAAGCCTGTCTGTAGGAAAATTTGGGCCAGTTTTCCCCACAAGAACCATCTCTCAGCACGAGAAAATAACCGTAAGGAATGACCGCGACCAGCGAGCATATATGTACCAGAAAAATTAGAAAACTTATCTGTTTGCTCGAGAGCCGGATCTTGAAAGGATGAAGAATTATTCTGTAGCGATCCAGCGAAATTGCAGCAAGGGTTAACGAAGACGCGCAAGTAAAGTAAGTTTGTGTAGGCCAAAGTATTGTACACATGGCCTCACCATAGATCCACTCGTAATTATTTTCTTCCAGGATAAAATCAAACACGATGCTTATCAAAGGCGTTACTAGATCACAGAGGGCCAAGTTTAAGATCAGGAAGTTGCTTGCGGTTTGCATCTTTCTCGTGTGAATGATGATATGAGCGAGCATGCTGTTACCAAAAGTGCTCGCGGACAGGATAATGAAATAGAAGAATATCTTTGTAATATTAAAGGCTTGTGATTCTCCCAGAACATCACGTGGCAACAAAGTGGTAGCACTTCCATTGGGTTCAGCTGAGACTGCCTCGCTGTCATTCATTTTAAGCTGTAGGACACTTCTACCAACGTACTGTGAACTTATAATTTCTTCACTGTTAGAACTTAATAGTTGGTGGCACAGAAGGGTTCCATTTGACTCAACTGACGATCGAAGCAGCTTTTAGCGAGTTTACGTCGCTGTGATCGGCCAAACCTCTGAAGTGCAGGGTCACGATTCGATGCGTGTCTAATGTTTCGCCTTTACGAATGCGCGCGCGATTTAACAATTAACTGTGTGCGTTAGAAAGTTTATCATTTCACAATAACAGGCGGGTGACTCAAATAACCGTGCAGGAAATATTTGGCGTCATTTATCCGCCCTTTATGGTGTAAAGATGACGTTTAGTGCTATTTGATAAAGTTCTGTTTAATTTTTCTTTCAAATCGTCAAAGTCTTGCTTAAACCGATAAAAGACTGCTTGATGTAATCTCATTCTTGAAAATCCTGATTTAATGGGAAGAGATGAAATCTTTTTTAAATAGAAAGAAAAGATTAAAGGAAAAATCTGGAATTAATGTTGTTATTTGACAGATAACGCACGCAAACTGCCCGCCTACGTTTTCGTGGCTTCGATATCCTGAAAAGTAATTCAACTTTTGATTCGTAATCTTTTAAAAGTTTTTAAAAAGGTCCTACGATGACCTACGGTTTACGAGCGTATTCGGGAACGAATGCTAAAACTTGGCTACTTTAATTAACTCCAAAACTCAGATTAAATTAGATTAACTGATTTAATTGTTAAATTGCAGTCGCCACTTTGTGGCTGTTAATCGGTAAATTGAAGGAAAAGATCCCGCTATTGAAAATGGCCTTGCGTGATGCAAAAATTGTGATTCGCGCATCACTAACAATCTTTAGTCATTGTAAATTCTATTTTTGTCCATGGTTTCACTCGATGTTTTAATTTGCTTGACGTATTTTGTTTTCCGACACGCAACACTTTAAAGCGCATTATTCCTGAGAGGTTATCTTTCAGAGGCTTTCGATAAAATCTTTCCTTTGAAGTGTACTGTCATCTCCTGTGACAGAAATCCCTTTTTTCTTAAGAGATATATATAAACTTACGCATAATACAAATCTTCTCGCGTGTTAGCGTTTTCGTCCTGAATATTTATGAACACATCATAAAAATAATAACGGTTCTCGTACTTTATTTCTCTGAATTGAAGCGGTAGAGTACAATAACCTTTGTTTCTCGCGAGAAATCTTTCAGGCGATAAATGGCTACTTGGGAAGCAAGCTCTGACCTCATAACCTTTTAATAAAATCATTTGGTAGCGGCTACCAACCCTTTGTTTAAATTTCATTGAAAATTCTAATCCCAGATCAATATGAAAGCCAAGCCACATGTTAAATATCTTAACCATACTTTGAATAGGAAGGTTACCGGGGTAGCCCAGCAGCGAATTCAATCGATTTGCGATTAAAACTTGTGTTTACAACGTCTTCTTGTAACATGAAATATACCTATTTTGCATTTTATATTAAACAAAAACAATATAAAAGTAATAAGCCAGAAGCGACCAAATGTCTCCATATGAAAGTCTCTAATCTAGTAAAGTGTGAAATTGTTCCTACAGAAAGGAAAATGCTACGTCAGAGCTTATTGTACAATCAGTAGATGTCAATTAGGCCTAAAATAAAGTATCTGAAATAAGCTGTTAAATCATGTAAACGGTCCTCTAAACGAATGGATGAATTTAGAAGCTAGTTACATTTTCCGGCGCCTAAAAAACGCGATTATGACGAAAAATTCTCCCACTCGTGAGAAAAAAACTCCCCCTAAATGAAAATGGAAAGGCACGTAACGGAATACAGAGATAAAAAAATCAATTGTAATTTCAAAAGAAGCCATAAAATGTTTAAACCAGTTGGTAGACCATCGAGTTTCAAGCACAACAGCAAGAAGCTTATGGAAATGAAAGTTTCTTTCGAAATGTATTGTAGTTGTGACGATGCATAATCGTTTGAGGCGAGTTTTTACCACCCACGCTTAAGTTGTTCCCCTTCCATTTAACCTCGTCACACTTGGTTCCATATGTGCAGGTATTCCCGCTAGGGGTTAACCTCGAAGAAGATTTTCACTCCACAACTTTGTATCTTATCCAAAATAAACAAGTTTTTATCACAATCAGTGAACAACCTTATGCCAAATCAAAATGCTATCACGAATAGGCCGAGTATTTTTTTTAAATATCAACGAAGAATGAATACGTACATCGTAGGATTACAGTTTGCGTTCGTCGTTTTAAATCACAGACGTATTCACTCGAAAAAAAAATTACCATATCAAAGCTCGAGTGAAATGCAAAGTTTCTTCAACCTAAGCAACTCAAAGGTTGTGTATGATTAAATTGAGATTCCAAGTAAACAGTTGAAGGACTATGCCAAATATTAAAAGAAGATCGCTTTGCGAGACTCACTGAATTTCACTTCTTTCTATCATTGCAATCAAGATGAGATAAAAGATTCCTTTTTCTAAATATCCATTTGACGTTTGTTTGCTCTTTAAATTCCGTTTTGTTTTTGTTCACGCAGTATAAGAAAACAGCAGTTGTTTCCGTATGCGAGAAACTGCACGAAATGAATTTTCTATTTTCATTTCGCATGATGAGAACGAGGAGTGGAAAGCTTCTCCTTAATAAATGACTTAGAAGGTATAGGTGAGGTAGTTTTAACTCAAACATTTGATGATCAGGTTCTAGGGTGGAATGGAAGTGCATTAACTCGAAAGATAACATCGTGCATCAAATTATGGATTAGAAGAATGACGATGTTTGATTGACTTTCGCATGTACGTGATTTGTCACTTTAATTATCACTTGAGGCAGCGGAACCTCTGTGAACTACAGGCGTTCATGGAGATCTGGGTCGGATTGCCTAGCCGACCCAGGTCTTTCTCGTTTTTTCACTCGCGCTTTGTTCTACAGATTTACTGCCTGAAACAGGAGTGCAGCTATGGATGAGGTCTGTCAAAAGTTGTGATTCTTGAAAACTTGGTCTAGACTACTACTCCCTCTTTTTCGGCGCTGGCTGTGGCGCGATTCAAAACAAAACTAGATAAATAAAAAATCGTGAGGCGCTCCTTCTTTCCGAGCGCGTCGAGTGCCCGAACTATACGAGATGTCTCTTGTCTCTGTTTCAAACCAAGGAGGGTAGATCCAAACTATTTTATAAGCAAATAACTCGTACATATAACACTCATTGTTATCTACCGAGACTATCACTCAACAAAACGAGCACTGTGATTGACTGATTCTTGGTCACGTGCCCCTGATCAAATTCAAATGCATCCCAACCGGGATACAATTGCGCAGTTGTTGCCCGTGCGCCGAATGCAACAGCATGTTTTTGCCATGTGACTGTTCAAGGGAAAGTCTTAATATATAACAAAGCTCTTAATGTATGGTCCCTCGGGAAACTAGTTAGTTTTCAAGAGATCCTCGCAGCTAAGAACACTATAAAACTGGTAGTTGAAAATTGGACCTGAGAAAAATTCAGGCCCGTACGGGATTTGAACCCATGACCTCTGCGATACCGGTGCAGCGCTATACCAACTGAGCTAACGAGCCAACTGGGAACTGGTCAATACGTTGGGTCCAAATAAACCATCCAAGTGATGAATAATGATTTTAGATATATGAAATTCATATATTTGCACTGCGGTGAAGAAACGAATGAATAAATTTTTTTCAGGTCCTATTTTCAACTACTGGTTCAGTAGTGTTCTTAGCTACGAGGAGCTCTTAAATTCGTTTCTTCACCGCAGTGCAAATGTATGAATTTCATATATCTAAAATCATTACTAGTTAGTTTTGTTTTCCCTCGAGTCTGGATGTTTCCCTCAACTTCGTCACAGGAAACATCTGGACCCTCGGGAAACAAAACTAACTGTTTCCTTCGGGGCCACGCATTAAGTGTATATTATTACAAGGAAAGATATGAGTCTTACAAGGGCTCTCGGAGCTCGAAAATGGCCAATTTTGTAAGAGGACGTGTCACTGTAAAACGGAAGATATTTCAATGAAAACGTAAGTCAACCGGTGAACTGCCTCTAATAGATGTTGATGGATCTGTTTACGTGCTAAATCTTTTGTCTCTAGAACCTAACTAATTTTCTCAACAGTAGAAATGATGATAATTCGAGGTATGAATTTTCTACTCGCTTTTTTTAGGTTTTTTTTTTTAATTTACCGGCTGTAGACAAAGATCTGAAATAGTAGATCGTAATTTAAAAGTGAAATAAATCATAGAGCAGACTTTCTGTCTATTTTAACGAGTGCATGTGCATGACAGAATGCAGAATTACAGAACTTTCTTTTTGGAATACAAAAAGAAATTTTACCACATGGAACAGACATCGTCGGATGTAAATGCAATTACTCATCCCTCAGTCTCTACTAATGAGACAAATTTTCTTCACCAGCTGCGGAGAAATCTCAAGTGACACTTGGAAACATAAAGCTGCTCAAGTTGATACCAGGTAACACTAGACATTCTATGTGCAACATACCATTGATATTAACCTCCAAATTACTACTTTAAGTGCTATTCCAGCACGCTATCTAAGTGTTTTATAAGAATTTTAAGATCTTCCCATTGCTAAAAGTTTGCTAGACCATGAAACTTCTGTTAATCCACAAAATCTTCCACAAGGGGAGCCGTATTAAAAAAAACACAACAAATATAGTTGTTTCGTTTTACAGTAAAAAAAGCTATCAGAGTTGATAGCTTGAGAAATCTGTCTAGTTTTTTCTTTTTTAGGACAAAAATTTCGTCATCGGTCGCCAACTATAATTTAGCATCTGTTTTAACCTTGTTTACAAATCAAGTGTCTATCTAAAGTTAATCTTCTCTACGCCCAAAGTTTTTATCTTCGAATGTTTCATTGCAATTTCCTTTGTTAAACATATTTTTGCCATTTTTTTTCTTAAGAAAAATGCAGCTAAAAGCTTTTTTTTTTTTTTAAAAGCAAAGGATAATTTTGTTCGTTACTGTAAGGAGATCTTTTCTTTCTTGACGTTATAGTTACTTTGCAAACCTTCATATATTACATCAATTCTGAAACTTATTTTCTTCTGTGCATTAATTTAACGATCACAGAAGATAAAGCTTAGGTCGTTGGACAGTAGCATTTTTTCTTTTTCGTTTCTCTGTCTCTCCAGAAGCTACGCATTTCAATTCTGTTGTCAAAGTTTCCACCATGTCTGTTTTATACACCTGTCGGTTTTTGTGGCGGTGTAAACAGAACACTTTTCTAAAAGCTCTTTTGAAGCCTCGACGAAAGTCCCGGCTAAAAACAGCGTAGATAACTGGGTTACAGACACTATTAGCATACGTAAATAGCCAACAGATTATAACCGCGTTTAAGAACCTTGGGTTCTGTCCCTCATTATAGAAGTCCGCCCATAGCCAAAGTGCTTGATTGGGGAACATACAAATAGTAAAAACTCCTACGACGGCCATAAACATCTTAGTTGCTCTTTTGTTTGCTTCTGTCTTCCCTCTCCTGACAGTTGAAGAGAATTTGCGCACCAGACGCACCGTGGACGAAACCTTTTTCAGTTTCGGCTCAGTTTCGGCTACTGACGATCGCCGTGAGTTCGTTGATGTCCGACTGACTTTTCGGCTGACAGCAGCCGGTTCTTGCTCGGCTTTCTGGCCGCTAGTCTTGTCTGCGCTAGTGTACAAGTTTTTCAGCGCAAGCGAATACATGAACACCATAAAAATCAGAGGAAGGAAATATTGCACATGGAAAAGTCCCAGGGTGTAGTACTTCTTGTGCGAGATATCAGGCCATATTTCACGGCATTGGTGTCCTTTCAGATCGAGAACGTACGAGTACGGAGTTACCACCAATAGTGAAAACACGTAAACTGCGACAATAATGCATTTTATTTTAAACTTCGTCAAACGAGGTCGAAATGGATGCATTATCACGCGATAGCGATCAAGCGAGATCGCTGCAAGGGTTAAAGCAGCCGACGTAGAAGACATGGTTGTCAACGGCCACAGAAGTTTGCACATAACTGAGCCATACATCCAGATGTAGTTATATTCTTCGAGAAAGTAATCAAAAGGAATGCTGAAAACCGGCGTGACAAAATCACACAGCGCCAAGTTCATTATCAAATAGTTGGATCCTGTCCTCATTCGGACGTTACTGACGATGATATAAATAACAAAGCTGTTCCCTATAGAGCTTCCTAGCAGAATAACGCCGTAAAGCACAATCTTTACGATCCAGAAGTCGAGTGACTGCACCGTATCTGGGTTGTCTGTAGAAACGTTTGCATAGCTCTCATTCAACGCATCAGTGACATCATTCAGCTGGCTGGAATAGAACGGAAAAGGCGTTGTGTCCTTTGCATTAAATGTTGTGTTAGAATTCATCTTTTCGACAAAAATTGTGTCTTTGCTACGAAGTATAAGCTTTGGAGATGTCAACGTATTTTATCCTGTTTGATGAGAACGAGCTGCCGCGGTAAAATCATTCATCCGGCTTCTTTAAATTGTATTAGCTTGATAAACAAACTTCTACCCGTCTGTAACGTCTGTTCTTATTGCACTACTGAATTCGTCACGACACAGAGCTAATAATTTGAGTGTAAGTTGTTACATGTCCTTGAAATCCGTGTTTTCCTTCGATGAGGACTGATCGTCATCTACAGCAGTCCATCCGCGCATAAGATCTTGAAATTCCTAACAGGGCCTCAGGGCTTCGAACGTAATAACCCGCTGCCGTTATCGCGACGGAAATTGTGTGAATGTACAACTCCAAGGAGGGCGAGAGTGACATGTAGAAAATTAATGCGGAGTATCGTGTGAAAATATCAGAGATCTTCGCCAAGAAAGCGAAAAAACTACTCAATAATTTACAATTTTTTCGCGTGGCTACAGAGGAACTACAGGTGAATTTAACGGGTTATACTTCCAACCTTTTTCACCAGCGTTGTTACAATAAAATGGAGAAACATAAGGGCTACAGATGAGACGGATTTACGCGAAATCAAACCAGCGATCTACGGAAAAATTTAATTGAAATGTTTTGTTGATAAGTACGTTTATAATCTTGATAGAAGACATCGTATTGGCCTCTGAGCTAAATAGTTAATTTGGCCGGTATTTTACTAACATAAATGGTCTTCCAAACCACAATTCTTTAAAAAAAAAAAACACTTCGATGTTTGAATTTTGAATTAAATCCATGATCTGATCTATGAGTCCTCGCGTGCAAAGCGACGTTGATTTTTTTAGGTAGCGTACCCTTGGAAAGGAGTTTTAATCCTTTCGCGCGTTAAAACGCCTAAGAATAAGGTGATAAATGGATTTGACGGTCAAAGCTAGAGAAGATTGCGGTTAGCGGCTTTTTTCTACCTTGGATGCAAGAGAACTAAAAAGAGAAAGAAAGAACGAGCATAAAGGAAAAGCAATGATTCCCGCAAAGGGCTGCATTTTATGCAATTGCATCAAAAAATGCTTTAAAAATTCAGGCTTCAGCGGGCTCCCAGACACTATCAATTGAGTTAAGAAACTATACATTGGGAGCGAGGCGAAAAAAAAATTGTTAAGAACAAATTTGTTGCACAAAATAAGTCAGGTTTTGCCGGATACACTTTGTTCTTGTAAAAAAGCACCAGAAATCATGTGATTTAGCTGAGGATAATGACGACGAGACAACGATAATCTTTTTAGTATCTCTTAAAAGTAACTTGTCTAGTAAAATCGAACTTTAATGCGAAGAGCTGTAACACTTGATGCCTTACCCATGGATATGCTTACAACCGCCGATTCTAATTTACGAATAAAACGACAAGGAACTAGGCAACAGATGAAGTATCTCCTTTCTATTCCAGTGTAGCCCAAGCAAGTACAAAATTGTTATTTATTATTATTTAAAAAATAATAATTCATTTAGCAAGGGTGGTCTAAGTAGATTTTTTACCGCATCAGCGAGTTACTCAAATTTCATCCTAAAAATTTGTCCAAGGTTTTTAGCGATTGACTAATTTGCAGCTATGACCGAGAATTCTTAGTGTCAATACCATGTAATAAAGCGGGCTAGATTTCACTATCTTAATTTTTGAGAAAATTATTCTGAAAAAAAGAGGTTCCTGGTTAAAAAATTTTTTTGCTCTATTTATTTATTCTTTCCTTACCTTCTCTTCTATCAGGAATAGAACCGTTTTTTCTCTCTAGACGAATAAATAAAAATATATTAGGTAACAATGCGTGAATTTTCGATAACAATTCAATGATATGCTTTACCCGAATCCAATTTGAAACACGCGGTTCCGATGCATCTGCAAACCTGGATGAAAAATAAATGATGGAACTATGAAAAGAATTTCTGCAAAAATATTTTAAATAATTACTCTTTCAAGGTGCAATCTGTTTGTAATACGATTTTTTTTAAATCGCTAAAATATTTTTATCACCTACGAAGAAAACCTCCTTTGTGGCATTCTTCATGCGAACTAATTTGCGTGTTAATCATTACAGCGGCCGGCACAATAGAACTAAATGCCGTAACTAATTAAAAAAAAAGAAAATAAAATGAGTTGGTCGACGTTTTTCTGTTAAATCCAGTTCTTGAAAAATAAGCAGTGATTGAAACTAAATCGTGCAGCTCTCGAGAGCTTTAACGGAACATTCAAGGTTTTAACGTTTCTGGTCACAAATATTTGAAATTGGCCGCTGATGCCGGCCATGGGAATTGATGTCCTGGAGAGAGATTCGACCACCCAGACTTGGGCAAGGCAGGGGGGGGGGGGGGGGGGGAGGTGTTCCACAAGTGATAAAAAAAAAAGGGAAGGGATGGGTAGGAAAGTTCTTTTTTTCTTTGCTCTAACGATTTCTTTTCTTTTTTGTTACCGATTTTTTTTTAAGGAAAAAATGTTATTACTTCCTGTATGATAAAACTTTAAACAATCAGTTGAACGGAAATACTCACAGAAACGTTTTTTCATGACTATACCCTTTCCTTTTTTCGTTGGTCATATCTTTCTTCTAGGGTTGCCAAAAAGTTAAACACGTTCCATCTGATGCCCATTTAAGATCTTTGCATACCGGATATTATCAAGATAATGGTAAATAAATGAGGAGCTTTTATCGCTGTTTGGGGAAAAAATCTCAGAGAGAAGTTATTTTTGTCCGGCAGAGCTCAACGAGTTTATCGGATAGGCATCTAACCGGTAGCCAAAGATAACTTTCGCTCAGGGATTGTATCTTGCAACTAGTCGATAAGGTATATGGAGTCGGAGAACGTGACTTTTAACACCGTTTTTCATAAATACAACAACAGAGGAAGCCCTTTCCTGATTATAAAACCTTAAACATTAATTATGAAATAGCTATTAAGGAACTTTCGTTATAGCTTTTATCAGCAAAAGCCTGATTTCACTAGGGCAATCTGACTAAATGATGGTAGTGACGAAAGCCAGAATGTTAAAATAAAGAAAATGTGTCTAATCTATCCTAGGATTTATCTATCTTTTCATTATTTATCTATTTATTTGGGTTATTTTTCCCTCGTCATTTGATTAGAAAATCCTCGCCTTGAAATTTTCAGGCTATCCAGGAATTATCTTTGGCTCGCGGAGGGTCTCCATAGGTTTAACTGTTGGCCTAAAAACGGCGAAAAGCGTTAGACCTAACAATTGACAAATTGAAACCGTTAGTTGGACAAAAAAAAGTTTAACCGTAGATTTTGTTTTCAGCAGTGAAGGAAAGAAATTTATCATGTGTGTAGAAAACAGAATGGCGAATGTGCACAAGTTCTCCTTGTCAGCACCCCGGGAAATGTATAGAGAACAGTATGGATAATATGAACACTGATGTCAGGGTGTAAATGTCGTGCTCTACTGAACAAATCGTCATAAAAGGCCAGGATTAGCAAGAAGTTTCATTAGCACTCGGTTCACGTTTTTTTTTTTCTGTTTTTTTGACACTTTAAACGGCAGCTGTTTTATGGTTTTCAATCGTTTCTCCTGAAATAAAAATATTTCAATCCAAAAACCAAAGAGTATCTTCTTTTTAACTGATGTGTTTACATAGTTGTATTAGCGAGATACCTTGTTAGTTGTTTCTCGGGCGCGTGGGCTGATTTCCATCTCCCCCATACTTCCTACGGTTCTGCAGTCTATTTTTCCCCTTTTTCCAAGGTTTGGGGCTTGATTTGTGTCAATTCACACCGACAATGTTATCTTTGAATGGCATTCATTCCGCAAAAGCCTGTTTGCCCGCCATCCATGGCCAAACGTCGCCTAATTTTGTTTTGATATATTGCCATAAAAATAGACTATCATTTCTTTCAACTGGCGAAAACAAAAATAGAGCAAACGGATTAGCACTGACACTGAAGCTGATGGAAGGTTACGAAAAATATCTTATTTGCAGGTCAGTATTCCGGTTTTTGCTTTTGGGATTTAGAACGAATCCTGAAAAGATAATTTCGAGCAAAGCCCTATGGTTGCAAAGTCGTATTTCTAAGATCACTGAGCAGATAATTTTCTAACGAGTTGTTAAATGTAAATCTAACTGCTGAAGGCGACATGATATCTACAGCTCATGAAATAGACATAACAAGCATCAACGAAAGACAAGTAGCGCATATCAATCTTTTTTACCAACTTTAAAAACAAAAAAAATTCAGTTAGCTATATTTGATATGCATTATTTAGAAAACAGATGAAATTCAGTCACTGAGCATGGCCCGTTAAATGATCCAGCTATTAAAAAAACAAATATGACCTGGAGAACATATTTCATTCGATAGACTATTCAAGATACAAATCTTTATTTGAAGAAGGCATGCACCACTCGAGAGGGCATGAAGTACGTACTTGTAAATGACACGGGACTGTTCGACTGAAGTATCTAGGTTACACACGAAGCACGAGAAAAGCCCTCAGTTGTAACCTTTTCATCCCAGCCACATGTAAAACATGTTGCTATCTTGAAAATGAGTTAGTCCCGCTGTGAGCTGAGACTAAAGTCTTCCCAAGAGCAAATCAAATGCTTTGTATCGTGTCGCTAATCACCAGTGCTCTAAACGTCATACTCATATCTTATCATCGTGGTACTTGCCCTCGACAATGATAATAAATCTCTGTCAAAACAAGATGCATCCAATCTTTTATCAATGTGTTTTCTTCTTCCACGCTTTAGGCTGATCGCATAAGCGCCATCTCCTCTGCATGTATCACATCTTCCACTTCCTGTTTAAAGTTGTTTGTCTCGCATGATCAGCGAGACACTTATGGACGCAAAGCTTTCTCGTCACGCAGATCAAATCGTGCACAATAGAATTCCGAGCTTTCTTCACCTGTAAGCAAATACTGGAATTCGGAAAAGCTTACAACAGGTACGTGACTTGGATCCACAAAGAAATTACTGGATATTGTTATTTGAAAAATGGCGGCCAACGTAAATTTAACAGAAGATAGTAACAAGGAAGCTCTTCCGTTTAAGGTTTTCAAAATCACAGTGTACTCTGTAATTCTTCTTTTGTGTCTTCTTGGGAATACTCTGGTGATGATCGTCATCTGCAAGACCAAGCGAATGAGGATTCCATCAAATCTGCTCATTCTCAACCTTGCAGTTTGCGATTTAATAACCCCTCTCGCAAGCATTCCATTTGATCTGGCACTGGAGGAAAAAGGCTACATCTGGCCCTTTGGAAGAGTCCTTTGCAAAACTCTTTGGCCACTTGCGACGTTATCGACCATTTCTGCATCTCTGACACTGGCCATCATCTCGCTGGATCGTTATCGAGTTATCATGCATCCTTTTAAACAAAGACTCAGCTCGAGGCAAGTAAAATATTCCATAGCGATGATGCATTTAGTGGCTCTGCTGTTTGTACTGCCGTACATCTATTACCTGGATTTGGTTGGGGAAGAGTCCACTAAGTTTTGCGAGGAAACGTGGCCGCTGTTTTCCTACAGGCAGGTGTACACGTTGGTGCTTTTTATTGGTCAGTATGGAATTCCCTTGGCGTTCATGAGCGTGATGTACACCATGACTTTATGCAACTTGCGCGCTAGTGCAAGTATCTTTGAGAAGGTTCAACAACGTCCCAGTCGAGTGGCCGTAGATGGAAACTTAAACAACCGCAAAATGGAGATCTCTCCCGATTTCCAGCGTAAAGCCAGCCGAGTGACACTAGGTCAGAGACACAACATCTTGGTCGGCAAAGCTGGTCAGAACATTCGAGCTACCAAAATGTTCGTGACGGTTGTGATAGTCTTCGCCACTTGCAGGTTGCCCAACGAGATTTTCTGGCTTTGGTCAGATTTCGGGAACGGACAGGACCAAGATCACTCACCAATAGTCGGAATCATCTGTAGAATGTTCACCTACACCAACAGTATCTTCAACCCCGTTATCTACTGGATGTTCAGTAGGGATTTCAAAAGAGGGTTCAAACGAATATTTACTAGCGTATGGAAACGTAAACAGGATGGGTTATTTGACGACTCTCTGGATAAAAGTGAAAGTCACTTAAGAAAGATCAGTTCTATTAACGAATCTTTTTCTTTTGTTTGGCGAAAATTGAGCCGATCAAAAAGTGACAAAGACAGTCCTATGGAACTCAAGGAGAATCAGAGGCTTTTCAAGCCCACAATTTCGAACAGTCCAGAGAGTTCCCCTAAAAAAACGTCAAGGAAGATTTCTTTTCATAGGGAGGAATTTGCTCACGGCCCAGACAAGACCTTATTAGGAATGACAAAGAGGAAAATACCCGGGTCAGTTCAACTTGACGATTCGTTTAGATTTATTATGTCGCCTTCGCAACCTAGACTGTCAAAGAGTGGCGAGGAATCTTCATTTGATTCAGCTCAAGAACATGGAATCGTCAGAATCAGACGATTAGGTACAGTAGAGCTACCGAGCGCACGACCCTTAAGCGAGCATACCATTCTAGAGACTACACAAATTGCAACAGACGGTTTGACATTTTTTCCAAACGAAATGATTGACGAGACGATCGAATCAATCGATTTAGCGGAGAAAGAAAACTCGCAGCCCATATCTGATAAAGTATCATCCTTAGAAATTAAATTCTCGTTTGACAACATGAAAAATGACAGCGGCGGCGATTGCAGAAAGGAAACGTTTTTAAATCATCGAGATTTGCCATCGATTTACTTCAAATTTTCATCGTCGCTTTTAAACTTAGCTGCATTGAAAGAAACCCGATGTTAATTTGGTTGCCATCTGTCTCAGCGTAAATGAATTTAACCAATTTACCGCTGATTGTTGCGTGCAGAAGAGTTCGAAATCAGCAAATGCGGCACCATTTTAATTTGCCACAGCCTTTAAAATGTTTTAACCTTTAATAGGGAGCTTTTTTTTGTTTGAGCTATTCTCAGCGGCGCGTCGCCAATCCTGCTCGTTCAGAATAATTTATCACGAGACCCCGGGGCTTCGAAGTCAACTTGATACGCGAAACCATCCCCTAAGACAATCGCTCTTTCTGTTATTTTCTTTCTTTATCGTGTTCTTCGATGGTCGATGCAAACATGTAGACTAAACTATATGGATAATTTTGAATATTTTTAGATATGAATAATACTATATTTAGCGAAAAAACTATGGAAAGACATTTCAGACAAAGTAGTTTAAGCGCTTTCGTTTGTAAGTGATTGCAGGTGATTCAAGTTATAAGATTTGTTGATAACTGTTGAAAACTGAACAGACAGTTTAAATGTGAAATAAAAGTCGCCTGTACGTTCTAAGTTTTGGCTGTGACGCATTTGTGAAAGTTATAGGTAAAAGATTGGAACTGCCTCTTCTTACGCCATGAGTTCCATTAAATTAACTTCCACGAGAACTCATCCGAAGTTCTGTCTTCTTCTCTTGCTATCAAACAAATTTAGATCAATATTGTTTGCTTTTCCAGTCTATGCAACATATCACGCGAAAAACAAAGTAACACTAGAAAATAGAAACACCAACACACGAGACGCGGATGTTGTTCTAAAATCGGTGTGCCCTGCGCGTTATCCCCGCGAGATGTGTTGTTACCACAATCAGATAGAGATCCTACCTGGCACATATCACTTTGAGGGATACACCCTATATAGCAGAAATTATATATGAAGAATTTGCAGGCAAGATGAAGATCATTTTACATGTTTGTTGATTGAAAAGAAGCTTCTTACTTTGAGTCATAAATCACTTATAATCTTAATAAGGACATTTAGTAGTTAGGACTGGTAACGCCAAGAGAGACATCGATTAAAAAATGAATATGTATTTTTTTGTAAGAATTTCGCAAATTGCTTGACGTGCTTACCATCCAAATGTGTTTAATCTCAGCTTAACGTAGAGAGCAGCGTCCCATATGAGTTCCAAATGGAAACTTAAATAATTTGCCGTCGGGTTGTCTTTTCTCAGGTTATGCAAATTCTGATGATTTCATGTTGTTATTTTGCAGTGGTCGGCTAAGAAATTAGATCTTTTGATTAACCATGACCTCGTTGCCACCGCCGTCATAGTTAAAGGTTCTTAACTCCGGCCTAAGAAGACAGCCATTATTTATCGCTGTAGGGAGGGGTGGGAGGTTTTTTTTTGGGGGGGGGTGGGTGTCACTTGGTTTTCAGGGGAACAGAGGGGGATCATTCGTCTTTTACAGAGTATAAAGGGAGGACTGTGGAAAATTGACTGCCAATGAGCGGGGATCTTTAGAAAATTGTGGTCTGTTTTGAAATTAATGTCATTTTTTAGGATCCTCGATGGCTCACAAACTTTTTTCTTTTTCATTTTCTTTGCAACGACTTTTTGAGAATCAAATCATACAGCATTGTTAAATACTTTTTCAAAATGGGACAGCAATGGCAGAGTGGTGGCGAGGCGGTTCACGTTTCGTTCCCCGCGCTTGTCTCTTCACCAGTCTACCCCTTCCATTTTTTCGCGAAACTAGGCTCTAGTAAATTTGCGTGACTGAACAGGGACGCCTGGCTCATAACGTGAAGAGGATTTCAAACATGGCTGGTGTTCGCGAACTTTCATACCTTTCTCTGACAGCCTTTTTCACAGTCGTTTTAATAATTATCGCAAGAACTGTGATGTATTCTCATCAGCCAACAGCTGCCTACTCATGCAAACCAAGTGATCTAGATTATATCAATGTAGACGAGGACGTGAAGAGAAGGTTTCAAACTGCGCTTTCTATCCAAACGGTTTCCTGGAATGTTGGAAATTACAATCGAGAAGAGTTACACAATTTCCTTCAGTTTATTCTGAAAGGTGAGGATTGCATAGGCAAGATTTATGATGATTTTCTGCTTTTTTTCTTACTCTATTAGGGCAGACCTTTCAAATTTTAGCTGATTTCAATGATATATATAAATACTGCAGTGTATTAATTGGTCTTAGTTTTCATTAGCTTTGAACTGTAAATTCAAAAACAGCTGGTACGTAATAGCGGAATTGAATTTAAGTGTTACTCAGAAGTGATTCTCTCCTGTCCCATTTCATGGTGCAAAAAGATGTTTTTATAATCCTCAGCTATTATGCAGGGATGTCAGAGAAATCGTAATAGGGGTATGATCTGAACTGAGAAGGTGGCTGAATTGAAATATGCTTAGGGACACATTTATATTAGAATCAGTTAAAAAGTTCTTTTTTACTGTCTTTGATCACAGTTCGTAAAGTAACTGGGGTGAAAAATGATCTGACAGTCTGCAAGTTTGCGTTGCCTATTGCCCTCTAAATTTAATCCAGAACTGTCGTGCATAATGAAGACGGGTAATGATCTGACATTTTTAGTTTGTGTGTGGTATTGTTCAGCAAGTTTGTCAAAGAAAGGCTGGGAGTTTTTTCTTCTTAGATACAGAAATAGAACATACTATTATTTGGGAAGACATGCAAAATGGAACAATACTTGAAATTAATAAGTGTTTATGTGAAAACTATTTAATTTACGATTAATGTCATCCTTAATAAGGATAATGATATTGATAAGGAATTTATATAGTGCTAAAACTGTAAACAATATTCAGAAGTGCTTTACATGAGTTCAAGTTCTATATTAATTAAAATTAAAGTATTCAAAGGCAATAAACATTAGAACTATTAAAACAAACTAAAAGGTTTCCTAAATAGAAATGTTTTAGCAATGGTTAAATTCAAGTGGCCCAACTTTTCTAAAGTGAAAAAAAAAATAGATTTATTAGTTTGATGCTTGAATTTAGTGGATGTATGCTGACCTATGGTAGCTCAGAAAATTTATGAGAAGATAAGTACAACACAAATTGGATGGCAAGGAATTATTTGACTTATCTATTTCTTGCAGAGTTTTCAGATGTGTTTAGCCATTCCCTTGTTGAACACAAAATTATTGGAAACTACAGTTTGCTTGTTTCCGTAAAAGGAAGTAACACATTGCTAAAGCCCTATCTGATTGCTGGTCACTTTGATGTAGTACCTGCCACCAATGAGTCATGGGAAGTACCCCCCTTTGAAGGGCGTGTTCAAGATGGGTACTTCTGGGGAAGAGGAACTTTGGATCACAAAAATGGAGTCATGGTACTTTGGAAGTGCTTTTGTTTTATAAAGGAGTTCTTAGTTTAAGGGTTATCAAAAATATCTTATAAAATCTCATAAAAAACAGGAAATGCAATCAATGATATCTACATTGATTGCCAGCAGTTGGCTTCATTTTTATTGTTCAATGCAGACACAAAAATTGCCCACTTCGAGCAATTCTGTGTCTGCATTGCAACTGTTTTGAGCAAGGATTTGACTTTCAGCCATCTTCACACTCATAACTCCCAGTTGTACAGGAAGTCATTGGCATCTTTTTTTCAGCGAAAGACAAATGTCATCATTATCACTGTCAGCAAGGAGATAATTTTGAAATGTTAGTTATCCTTCTTGTGAAGGTCAGTGAAGAGGTCACATTTTAGTTGTTTGCACAGTAACTGTGTGAAACTAATTATTTTTGACCTGCTTTCTTTCGTTATGGTTACCCTTATCATGAGCATTACTGGTTTTTTATTTTAACCATTTAACTCCCACATCAAATTTGTAATTCTCCTTACTCCCAGCCATACAATTATTATAATGTTAGTTCAGAGAATTTAGCATTGGATCAACTTATTATCCCCAAATTCATATTTTTCTTTACTCTCATCACTTATCTGGTTGACATTGTGTTGATATTGTAAGGAGAAATTCTGTCTTGGTCGCTCATGGGAGTCAAAGGGTTAATTCACATTATAAGCTCTTTCATCCTTTCTATTTCCTGCAGAGTTTGGCTGATTTGCTCTGTTTGAGTAAAATTTTAGTACAGTTTTACAAACCTCATACTAAGTTAGGTGCTAATTCCAACTTAGCAATTTAATGTAAATCATTGGTGTTTTTCATCCTATGTAGGGCTCCCTGGAGGCTCTCAAATTTCTTCTCAAACAAGGTCACCAACCACAGCGCAGCTTTTTCTTAGCTTTTGGACATGATGAAGAGGTGAGTTGATGTAAATTGATTTATTCTGATTGCATTTTGTTTTTTCATGGAGTTATCAATAGAAATTGAAATAGATTTATGATCTTAGTAGGTGGTGGAATTGAATTTTGCTTGTATGGCATGTTTTGTGCTCCCTTGGAAAAACTTTTAAAATTAGAAATTTTTCTGAGACATGATCTATAGCATTCTGGGAAACATTTGAGTTACTCTTTTTTGCTGTAAATTGATGATAGACTCAGTTAAAAAATACTTATTTTCTGTTGTTGATCACAATTCCCAAAGTGGTTGGTAGAATATGGTCTGACAGCCAGCCACCATTTTTTTGATTACAACCCTTGCTTATTTTAAAACTCTTTAATCTCTTATCAATGGCACTCACTCATGTCAAGACAGTTCAAACATGCTATTTTTAAAATCATTATATGTCGTCATGTCATGTTACAAATCTGATGACTTTTTACAAGTGTGGTGTGATGTCAAATATGATATCATTATGATCATGTCACATCAATGTCATGACATGTTGTGTATTGATGTCACATCACATGTCAAAATGTCATGTCTCTTTTGACAAGTCATGTTGAGAAGTGCCATTTCATGTTATGTTACCTCATGTCACAAAATGTCATATCACACCCATCCCATGTCACTCTGTGCTCATTTGTGATATGGCAGTACATCATACTAACTCATTTGAAGATTATGAACTAAGACTCCCAACCACTTTCAAAGAGTCTTTTCCTTCCCACCCCCCCCTCTCTCTCTCTCTCTCTCTTCTCCCCCTTCCCCCCCCCTCTCTCTCTCTCTCTCTTCTCCCCCTTCCCCCCCCCCCCCCACTGTTAGGGTAAGACAGAGAGAGGGGTGGAGAGGTACAGGAAAAAGAGAGAGCTTGGTAAGGAGGTTGTTGCTGTCTTTTCTTGTTTGCTTATGTGGATAGTTGATTTTTCAAAAAGGTCCTAGGAATCGATGGAGCAAAGCAAATTGCAGCATATTTAAAATCTCAAGGAGTGAAGCTGGAATTTTTAGTCGATGAGGGAACAGTCATTGTTAAAGATGCTTTTCCAGGTCTAAAGAAGTCATATGCTTTGTGAGTAAGACAAAAACCTATGTTTTTTTTTTTCAACTCAATATATACCATAGTTTTAGAATAGTTATGGTAGAAGGCACTTCCCGTCAGTGTAAAAGAAATTTAAATATTTGTCACTGATTTTGTAGCCAGCAGAATGGGTATCATCTTTCCTGTTTTAAGGGCGAGCCACACCCAGAGTGGAGTGTAAGGGGTGAGAAATGTGGGGTGGGGTCAAGAGAGAATGGTCCCTTCTTTGCATGGGTCTCCACTTTATCATTTGCTGTAATTGGGTTTATTTTGCCTCATTCCCAGAAACTCCCCAGCTGAGGAAAAAAGAGTGAATTAACAAGGAAGAAAGAGATCCTTATGCTCTGCAGTTGCCACCAATGTTTCACGCTTTTTGCTCATAGTTCAAAGCTGTTATTAGTTCTGACTGAAAAGGAGGCAGAGAATGATTTGTACCTGTAACCTCCTCAAATCCCATGAGTGACCAAGAGTGAAGTTCTCCTTACGATATCAATACAATATCAAGCAGACAAGTGATGAGAATAAAGAGGAAATAACGATAAGGAGATATTTAGTTGATCCAATACCAAATTCTCTAAGCAGACATCATAAGAATTATATGGCATATAGTAAGGAGAATTACTAATGAGATCTTGGGAGTGAAAGGGTTGATTATCAGCATCGTAAGAGGCAATAAGGTGATAAAAATATATATTGGATCCGTGATCGTGTGTATTATTTTGTCTATAGAATTGGAGTAGCAGAAAAAGGCTACATAACGCTAGAACTAAGTGTGCAAACTTCAGCTGGGCATTCGTCAATGCCACCTAGGGAGAGCAGTATTGGAATCCTGTCAAATGCTGTTGCAAAGTAAGTCTTTGGCATTGTAAATTCGTAATAACTTTCGTTGTTAACTGCTTTGGTCGCTTTCCAACTTTTCATCCTTTTTATCCGTTTTCCAATCCTTCTTTTCGTTTCTTCTGTTTTAGTCCATCCGTGCGTGCGTGCGTGCAAACGTGCGTGCGATTGTCCTTCTGTCTGTTCGTTTCTTTGCACGTTTCGGTTATCATCTCGTTCGTCGACATTCATTCGTGCGCTCGTCCCCGTTCATTCGTTCGTTCGCTCGTTCGCTTTCTTGTTCGTTCACTCGTTCCGTCGTTCGTTCGCCCCTTCGGACGACCTTTTGTTCGTTCGTCGTTCGTTCGTTTGTTTCTTGGTTAGTTTTTCCTTACGTTCATTTGTTTATTCAGTCTATCACTTCCGTTGTTTTCATTCATTAGCTTCTTGACTCTTCATCCTTCCCTTTTGTCTCTCTCTCCAATTTCTGATTGTCTTACCCTCTTGAATAACTCCATTCCATTTTTTTTTTCATAGATTAGAGACCTGTCCCATTCCTGCTGTATTTGATTCCACTGGTCCAGTAAGGGAAATGTTTGAAACTTTTGCCCCTCAGGTAAAGCCAACTGAAAGGCATAGTATACCAAAGGTACCCCAATCTCGATGTACAGGTACATCGGTGATACTTTTGCGCAACAGCAGCAACATAAGGGTTCGTTTACGAAAAACGGTTGTCTTGACAAACAAAAAAAAATGTTTTGTGATTTGATTTGGAAAATACGCACTGTAGTGCGTTTCAGGGTTGTTTTGAAGCCGATTCACATTAATCTAGTCTGGGGAGCTAAAATTGAAAAAAAAAACTGAATCGTCACATTTTGACTTGATAACCACACTGGCGACCAAAAAAAACACTGATTGAAGGGGGTTTTGGGTTTATTGAGACCAGGACGTTCTTTTGTTCATAAATGGAGCTGTTTAAATGGAGCTGTTTTCCTACACAAATCCTTGTATTTCCCGATGTCGCATACCAACTAATATTACAGTGGTACAAAAAGGTACACGGGGCTACCTTTGACTATAAATAGGCAATATTTATAGTCAAGATGAACATGCAGTTTTACGGGTTTATTTAATTGGCATGACGCGAGGCAGTCATTTTGAAATTAAGCGCACCTGCTATAATCACATCACGCAAGGTGGTTATAGCAAGCTATGACGCTTATACCAAATTTGGATATTTGTCCGCGTATGTCATATTTCCATAAACTTTGAGTGTTACACCGAAAAGTTCTAACAAGCAAGTTGCTAATAAGGTATCTTTATTTCCCAGGTTCCAGTCTATCTGAGGGCTATCTTGGCAAACCTGTGGCTTTTCAGCCCAATTGTTGTCAGGTTTGTTACATATCAAAAATAGCTACCCATGCCAATCGATCTGCCACGAACGTGGGACAAATTATTATATAATAAGTGAGATACTACGAGCGCCCTGATTGGTTGAATTGTACCAGTAAAACATTGATATTTTATAAAAGCACTAGATTACAATTTTTATCGGTTTTTCAAACCACAATGTGCTCATACAGAATTTCGCCACTAACAACGAGAACTCCCTACCAAGGTACACTAGATGTACTCAGAAATGCTACACTCGGGAAATTTCAAAGAAATACGATACTTCAATACTTATTGCAAAAGCTGACGAGATTTTTAGATTGGATGATAATTTTGTGAGACTTGTGATTTTTCAACATGCCAACCGTTTCAGTGAGAAAAGCTGAGGGTAGTTCGAATTTGGGAAGACTCCAAGGAACGTTTTCTCACCTGATGTAAAAGTTGTTCTTTCCATATAGAATTCTTGAGAAGAAACCTACAACAAATGCTTTCCTTCGGACAACAACTGCTGTAACTCAGTTTAACGCCGGAGTCAAGGTTTGTGTTAAAATTATTTTGAATAATGTCAACGTTTTGATGTTTTGAAATCGAGGGAGAGGCTCATGTGTAAAATTTTTGTCAGTACTAGCTGCATAAAGCACTCGCGATTTGTCACTCCAAACGATAGAATTTAATTGCACTAGTGACTAAATTAAGTCGAGCACCCACCATCCCTGCGGCGTTCTTTGCATAGTTACGTGACCAGCTGCAACCAAGGTCCTTTCACGAAGGAGGAAGAGAGAGGACCTTGGGAACGAGGTTGCTTGGCCCTGCATAAAGCTTTCATGTGCATCATACCGGGATCAAATATCAAAGCATCATGTGTGGTAGATATAGAGATAGGTCGGCGAATAAAATAATCAATATAGGCGTGCAACCAAGAAAAATATGATATCATATCTTTTATCTTTCATTCTTTCTCTTTTCACCACCAAATAGGCCAACGTGATACCCTCCTCTGCAAGAGTCACTGTAA
Source organism: Pocillopora damicornis (assembly GCF_964200805.1). Lineage (NCBI taxonomy): Eukaryota > Metazoa > Cnidaria > Anthozoa > Scleractinia > Pocilloporidae > Pocillopora > Pocillopora damicornis. Next base: position 25,005,948 of record NC_142674.1, on the reverse strand, counting down.
ACCATCGGGTTCATCCGAGTAACACGATTGAAGAGGTGAGGACACATCGCTCTGCTTATTTACAGCAACCTTAAGTTGAGTGTGGCAAGTATTCCGGGATTGTTTTGTTTTTCTTGCCTCGCTCTGTGATTGGTGTAGAAAACTCGCGCTGCTTTCTCAACCAATCAGACAAGGGGAAGTACACTTGCAGTAAAACACGGATTAACTTAAAGAAAAAAGTTCAAAACATAACAGGGAAAAAATAAATGAAGTTTTGTTCTCTTGTGTAGGTTCTGGAGCATGACCGTCGCTGTATTAACGATGATCGTGTTAGCATTCGTGTGATGCAGTCAGCCAAGCCCTCACCCGTCTCTCGCTGGGATAAACATTCATTTGGATTCCAGGTATTCCAGGCATAAAAAACAAAACAACAAACAAAACAGCATTACTGCAAGAAACTCTCGGAAATAGAGGTCATGGCCGGGCGGGGGGAGGAGGGGCGCTTTAAGGAAACAAGTTCGGGGAGGGGAGGGTGTTTATTTGATGTTGGTTACGTTTTATTTGGCTGTTTGTGGACCCTGTCGAAATGTGACCTGTAAGTAGTTTGTTGTACTTTGACTATTGGATCAAAGTCAGTATCTTAACTGTTGTGCACCTACCCCTCCCCCAAATCCAGCATTAACCCTCCCCTAACCCTCGACTGTTGTCGGGTTGAGGGAAGGGTAGGTGTGCAGTTGTTCCGATAGAGACATTGATTCCTTACCTTGGCTAACGATGTAAAGATCTACTTTGATCTTTAAAGCTAATTCAACAAATTAATTTTTTGTCATAGATGCATACATTCATTCATGTAAAATTGTTTTCTTTTATTTATTTTTTAATTTGTGTTCCTCACAGGTTATTTCTCAAAGCGTGCGGCAAGTTTTCCCAGAAGTTGGCGTATCGCCAGGTAAGCGCCTGAAATACAAATCTTACACAGGGTATCCTAGTAGTTGGCAATTTATTTATTGTTTTGGAAAAAAAATAAACAAACTGATGGAGAAATTTGAGAAAAAGATGAATATAGATGAATAGTTATTCGTCCAGGGTGGGGAGGGATAAACGACCCCCTCCTCCCCTATAGGTGTTGTTAACAACCCTAAGCTTTTTAGTTCAAGGTATTAAGAACTCTTTTCCCCGTTGGATTTCTTTTCAGGACTTATGATAGCAAACACAGATACCAAGTATTATCTAGAGCTCACAGATGCCGTCTACAGATTTATGCCATCAGTTTTGACACCCGAGGACGCCAAACGAATCCATGGGTTTAATGAAAGAATTGGAGTCAAGAATTATGAAAAGACAATAAATTACTTCTATCACGTGATGATTAATGCAGATGCAGCAAGTTTAGACACAGATACTGAACACACCGAACTATAACAAGCGAGGAAAGATGACTTCCGAAGACTTCAGGAAGCTTCTGGAACACGAAGCGAATCCATGCTGATGCTAAATCTGACTTCGTTAACCGAAAAAAAAATTCAAATTTTTAAAGAATGTTTTGATATTTATCGCGAAAATATTTTATCTGCAGGTACAACGTCCTACAAGTTTTCTTACCATAATTAATTATGTTGAGTACCACCCATAAAGTATTTTTTGTAAGGTGGTTTCAGGAACATCTATTGGACTAGTGTTCATGTAGCTATGGGATGAAACTCTCATCTCAGTAGATCAGGGAGAGGCAACTGCCATAGCTGTTTCTCTTGGCTCCTGTTTTAGCGTCTGACGGCACCAATCAAAGCCAAGACACAGGTAATGAGCCCCTACTTTAGTGATTGTAGATATTTTTATTAAGCATATACCACTCAGGTGTCCTTTTTGTGCGTGCTCATTGGCTGGCTGGTTCAGAAATGATTTGCGTGTATAATTCATCTCTATTACACTGAAGAGATATTTATTTCTGGCCATTTTTCTGGTATATTGACTAATTATTTTTGATTAAGGGGGGTACGTTTTTAAAGGAATTGTGGTGCTGCATTGGTGGGAGAGTATAACAGGGTAATTTAGTCTAATCAAGCGAGATAAAAGCATAAATTGACCACTGTAAAGACTTTAAAGGCATTAGCCTTTTGCCAATTGCTCTGATGAAGGGCTAACACTCAAAACGTCAGCCTTTAAACTCTTTATGGTGGCTAATTTACATTTTCAACTCAGTTGATTTCACCTTATTATTTTTAAATTTGTTTGGTATATACTAAAACAATTATTCACCTCAGTGTTGGCAAAAGTAGTGGATATTTACTTTGCTGCTACACGGCTGTGTAAATATTCACCTCTACTAAGGCCAATAATTGTTTATTATTAAATTATTATAATAACAATAGTAGAAATAATAATAATAATGATAATAATGCTAATAGCATTTCAGTATGTAAGAGAAACAGTTATTTAACCCTATAACAGTAAAATGGATTTTTATACTTAATATATTTTGTGAAGAATCAGATCAGTTATATTTACGCTTTCTATTTGTAATTATATTTATGACTGCACAGTATCTGCAAACTCTGTAAATCAGTAAGTGGTTGCCTTGAAATTCACAATCAAGACTTGCTTAACTGCAATTTATTTAAAATTCAGCATCATTACTCAAAGTTCTTGTTTTTGTATCCAATTTTATTAAATACAAAGAAAAAGTGTTTTACAGTTGTGGATAAAGTTAAAAATTTTAAACCAATTGAGTCAGCCTAGGATTCCTGCAGTTTACTTTTAACATTGTTGGCACTCCACCAAATCAATAAAGCTGCTACAACGGCAATAAACTCTGTTTGTACATAGAGTCCTTCACGGCCAGCTCCCTAAAAACAACAAATCAACTTTGAATTAACCTTTAGGAAACATATCAGTAAGAGAAAGTTAGAATCAACCTGCTGGGGTGCCAGGCCTCTATATCTTGAGTTACTTTCTGCCAAAAGTAAGGTTACCCTCTACATGAGGCTCATCAAAAACCATTGGTTGGATGGGTTGGGAAAACAAGTAAATATGACAAGTATGTAGATCAAATAACATTTCTGAACCTGTCCCTTCCCACCAGATAGATATACAGAAGACAATGGCATGACTTTGGGGAGAGAACCAAACCTAGTTTGGGAGGCAGGCCATAATGAATTTCATCCATGTTCAAATCATAAATTTATGGTCTAACAGATCAGAATAGTGCAAGTGAGTGAGTAAGTGAATTTTAGGTTGCTACTTAATCCTCATGGAATGACCACCATCATACCAGGAGGTGAAAATGGATGGAGAAGATTGTAGGTATTCAACTGGAAAGTTTGGCAAAATTTTCATGATACAAAAGCCCAAAGAGCCCAGTGCACACCTTCCCAAAGACATCTCAGAACTTCTTAGAGGATAAAGAGTCTAATCATGATTTTGCATCATGGTAGCGATTATGTTCATCACAAAGGTCTTTGGGAAGTTAGACACTCATCTAGAAAATCTATTGTTTCTTAGGAGTAACTAAAAGAGAGAAATGTCATAAAATGGAATAAAAACAATGGATGTGAAAGCATTCCTCACCCGATGATTGACATCAATGGAGAACAAGGCCTTGGCCTCACTTGGTGTACCACTTCTCTGTGCCTAAAAGCAAATTGTGGTAGATGAGAACATGTTTGTACCATCCTAAATATATTAAAATCCTATTATTTGTTTCTGATTATTCTGATTATCAAAGAGCAAGTCACATATATCAGACTTCCGGTATATTTTGTAATCATCTTTCTCATTGGATTGACAGATAATTATACAAGTCATCATTTACTGGACAGCCCTTTGAAATGCTCAACATCTGCAAGTTGAGTGTGAATCCTTCTCCTTATAAATTTAACATAGTTAACAAGAAGGACAAGAAAAAACACAGAGGTAGAACAAAGGAGTTTTGATACACTCCCTCACTCGTCTCCACCAAGGACAAGACTTAGAAGGAATAAAATTTTCTTAGCAGATATTTTAACAGCAAACCGGTTGCAGAGACAATTTTTTTTCTGTGATAAGATCAAGAGTTCTTTGCCTCTCCAGGAGTGATTAACACATAACTTCTCCTTAGAATATCCAAACAGTATCCAGAAAACATGTAGTGAGAATACTCAACTTATCATGGAGAAGTTGTTACCTTGATATTAGGACAATTTCTTATAACTAATTTACAAGGATGTGTAGCAGCTAGAGGGGAGAGCTGACAATCAGAACTGTGGGTTTTAGACATTGTTATCCAAAATTACTTGAAATGACTCAAACTGGTTCAAAATCATCCATACCAACAGTATGTCCTTGCAATAAATAAAAAGGTTTATAACAAACTACTTGGGTGCAGTATGGGGGGGGGGGGAGGTGGGGACCACAAAGATGTATTAAAATGACCAAATTGTTTCCCAATATTAAACCATCCTTAATTTGACCAGTGTACCTTTCTATAGGCTGCATATCCCTCGTCATCATAGAAACTCAATTTGTAGACACCAGCTTTAGCCTCCTTGTGCTCCTCTGCCCAGCTGACCTAATAATAAAAATAACAAAAAGCAAGTTGGTGCGTTATTCAGGTACTAAAAAAAAAAGTTCAACATTGAGTTATCCAAAGACATATCAGAACATGTAATAGTGTAATCATATGTACTTTGTACACTCAGGGTAGCTGATTCACATTCATCATTCATGTCTTTGGGACAATTATCGAACAAAGAAATACTCAAGGCATGGTTTCTAGCTTCACTGATTCTGGGTTACCATGGAATTTGGCATATTAGTTGCTATAAAGAAAGAAAAGATGAGAACCAGGAGAAGATTCAGTCCTCAAGGTTTTAACAGCTGGGAATTGAAACAGGGTGTCATGAGATGGAAGAACTCCATGTAAGCTCCTTGGATTTCAATTAACCCTATAATACCTAAGAGTGACTAACATATAATTTCTCCTTACAATATCTCCCCTGAATCAAATATTAACCCATTGACACCCGATGCGCCCTCATGCGCCCTGTCAGAAATGGCTTGTTTTGATTGGCTGTAGCTTAGAAACAAAACTCCCCTGGGTATTGAAAAGCAGTGAAACGTGACATGCAAAAAATAAGCTTTCGTTTGAGACCAAACTCACTATTCCACGTTAACCGTGCGATTTTTGACAAATTTTTCAAAAATATGTCGTGGTCTAAGACATAGCTTCTGGAAGAATTGATGAAAGTTAATTTTCATCCGATGAAGAGCAAGAAGTCTTCGCTGGTTTTATCATCGAAGAAATTGAAAAAGGCGACAAGCTCGTCAAGCACAGCATGAACAAAACTTGCTTCGCAATGTGGATGACGAGATGGAAGACTTTTTCGACCTACGGTCGCAAGAAAGGGGAAGCGATTCCAATGTTGAGCTATACGCTAGTGAGGAGGAAGAAGGAAGCGACGAAAGTAGTGATGAAGAATCTGCCGCAGAAGAAAGCCGACCAAATGCTCTTCAATGGTCTAGCTAATTGCGACAAATTAATGTTGAGGAATTCTCCATTCGTCGTGGCCCGACCAGAGATCTCGGAGAAAATGCAACTGCCAAAGATTTCTTCAATGTATTTATCGACGATGCTTACATTGACGAAATCGTCCGATACACCGTTGCGTACGCTCGTTCGAAAGGGGATCGATTGTTCACATCTACTCAAGCGGAAATTTCAGTGTATCTCGGGCTAAACATTCTCATTGGAATCCATGAACTTCCTCAGCTGGCAATGTACTGGGATTCTGACGAGTTTGTTGGAGTTGATTGCTTAAAAAAAACGATCCCAGAGCACCGCTCCATGACTCTGGGGAAATATTTACATCTTGCTGACCCGACCGCAGAAGACCAAAACAATGTCCTCTGCAAAGTTTGCCCCCTTGTAACTCGCTTGGAGCAAAAGTTTGCCTAAGCGAAGAACATATATGCATTGTTCAAAGTGAAACTTTTCATTTAGGCGTAAAAATTGGTTTGTTCTTGCTCATGACTCGCAAAAAGTAATTTTATAGCTGCGCCTTGTGACGTGTCGCGATGTCGCTATGGCGGGCAAATTCAAAATTGACCCGCATTAGAAAGTTTAGGATTCCTTTTGTTGAGGAGAAATTTGCGATCTGTCTTTTGGTGTTGTATTTGAGGGAAAGCTTTTTACATGATTCTGATGGAATAAGAGTGCAAAAGAGAGTCATCATACTGATAAATACTTTCAAAGCTGAAGGCAACCTTGCTAATGACTCGCTGTACATCATGAAGTTGAATCCGTTCTCTAGCTTTAGAATTTTTTTTGAGAGAGCCTGATGCTCAAGTTGAAAATAAAATTTGATAGGGGGAAAGTATATTATTTAATATGCAACTTTGTGCAGTTTCCCTTCAGTAGAGTGAAATGAAGACATTAAAATTTTAAATTATTTTGGCAGTGGTCTGTGTGTTCACTGTAGCAGCCATTTTCTCTGGAATTTCAGGGGGTGGTCTGAGCTCTAAGGTGTGGGGCTCAATGGGTTAAGGTTGAGGATAAAAAGACATGATCACTGACTATAGAAGCTGTTCATTGTTTAACTAATTCTCCTTGTCAGTACCCAAGGAAATGTATAGAGAACAGTATGGAGAATATGCATACCAATGTTAGTGTATTAAATGCCACTGAGCCAACAATTTGGAAGACCCACTGGTCAAAAGGCTAGCACTCTGGACTTAATGTCAAGAGATCTGGCCTTGCAACATGGCTAAATCTTGTCCTGCGTTCTTGGATAACACACTTCACTCTGATGATCCCTCCCTTCACCCAGGAGTTTGAATGGGGGCAGCTAACTCTGTAACTTTTAGAGAAGCCTGATAATGCCCAGGGTAACTTGTGATGGACTGGCCTTCCATCCATGGGGAAGAACATTATTTTACAATTATTTACTGATGTGGAGGCAAAAAGTGGTTGATATTTATTGAGCTGTAAGGCAGCAAGGTAGATACAGTATGTACCACTTTCACTGACACTGTGGTTCATTATTATTTTAGAATATACCACAACTGAAAAACTACACTGTAGTTTATTCCTTTTAATGCCAGTAAACTGAAAATTGTGAGAAATTAAACTCTTGAAGCACAGTTTTATCTCATCAGTTGGTCTGAGTTGAAAAGTAAATGCACTTGCTATTTACTTAGAACAAGCCAATCAGCCTGTGTGAAGTACATTAGGAATTATTCCTTGCTAAGTACACATTGATCTTTCTAAAATCAGTTACAAATAATGACAAACCTGGTATTTCGCATCATCAGTTGATCTTGTAACTGGCATAACTTTTCCATTCACTTCAGCATAAAGGTTCACATCCTGTTTACATAATAAAACATATCAAAGAATAAATTCCTCTACTTGCATTTAAAGAGCAAAACTGTTCAGTTTGCTGACCAAAAAATCTCTAGTGAGCCACTGAAGTCATGAAATGATTCTCAAGACTTTTCAGCAATTTGAAAAGTTTAACAATGAACAATAAAGTGGTTGATTTACATATATCATACATGTTTTAAGAAAAAAATTAGGAGTTTCCTTATCTTGTAAGCATTGCACCATTTTTTATTGATATGTTTTTATGTTCCATGTTGAAAAAGTTGACAAGTGTCTATAGCAATCACGATAACCAATCATAATTTAATGTTCTTCATGGTGCACAAATGAGCAATTGGTTCCAGTTATGCAACTAAACCCTCTAAACCCTTACATCAGTAAACATATTCTGTTCTTCATACATTTGAGGAACATGTGAAGTGCTGACAAGGAGAATTTGTTTAACAGTCAAGAGCTTCATTAGTCAGTGATCATTTCCTTTTTCCTTGTAATTCTAAGTGTATACAAATTTAGCATGGGGTTGTGCAAGGGCCTTTCCCTTCTTCACTAATCAAAGAAAATGGTTTAACAAAAACAAAGGAGTCTTGGGCAACTTCTTAAATTCTACAAAATATCGTTCTATATTTAAAGTAAACTCTCTCTCAGCTACAGTTGTATCTGAGCAGAACTATCCAGTAGTTTCTTGAATTGTATTTTTCTCTCTGGTACTTATATCATGGAAATGGAAATTTTTCAGACAGCATAAAAATAAGACCATCAAACTACAGACTACTTCACACATCCGCAAATATACCGCACCTTTGCACCATTGTCACATTTGAGGGAAAATTCAACGATGAACACACTCTCTGATGACAGCAAAATGTTCCTTGTGGTATAAATGTCTGTGGTTGGCCTAGCTCCTACGCAAGCATCACCTAATTCAAAACCACAAAGTGAAATCAACGTTAAGAAGACATTTCGTGACACACTCGAGGAATTTCATCCATACTGTTCAGTTTTATTCTGGAGGTTGTGCTCGCCTTCATCAAATACAGTAACACGTCGCTGAATGTTACAAAACGATGTAGACGGCAAAATGTGTCAATCAATAATTGTACAGCGTCTGATAAAAATTAGGAAGTTTGAAAAGCAAAAAACACTCTAGAAAAGGTCAAAGTAGATTGACCAATAGAGTCCTGCCTCGTGTTGCGAAAAAAAGTGCTGAAAATTTCTCACATTAACTTCCCGATGGAGACTTTTAACTTTATAATTACCCTACAATTTAGATTTAACGTTCAATTAAAGTTATTTTCAGCTTACCAGATGACTTTAGAGGCGCAGAAACAGCTAAAACGGCGAGAACAAAGAACAGGGCAGCCATGTTGGTCCCGTCCACGCTCGAAGAGAACGAACTAAGACCATCACGTGGCATTCGTTAGCTGAGACAAGAAACACACCAACCAGCGGTTACTTCCCTAAGCGTTGAAAATGAAAGTCAAACGGGTGAAGCATGCAAGGAGATATTTAACTTTGTTCAAAAATTCCTTCGGGATATTTGAGCCTTATCAAATTTTAGGTAAGTGGAATTGTTAAACACATGTTCTTCTCTAACCTGTCGCAGTTTGGAGTCAATGGAGAACGTCTGTGTGTTTTGCACACCGATTTTATGTGACTTCCGGCAGTTTTACTGGTCGGCCATGCTTGCGAGTGTAATTTTATTTCGGTGTTGTTCTGTTCTCAGTTGACGGCACTTTCTGTCAGGCAGCACTGCAGACCAAGATCAATATCAAGGAACAGCTTCCCAAATACTTGGATGGATCTGTTCAGTTATGTATCCTTTATTCATGAAAGTTCAAAATTATTCTGTACTTGTTCAAGAAAATACGTGAAAGAAACATGCACATACCTGTACCAACCCTTGAAACAAAATAGCGCTACTGAATTTTTTTTTTTTAATTCTTTTGGGCTGCCAGTGTTTTGGGGCAGTGCTTGGGCCACCAGTGCTTTGGCGGCCCAAGCTTCAGCTGTGAGATGATCATCTCGCGTAAGAAGCGTCATGGGGAAAATAAAAGAGTTTAAGAGAATATGAATATTTACGACTGCTTTTCAGAGGAAAAAATCCAGTCAACTTCTCAATAAAAAATACCTCACCTTACTTCCAGGTACAGTGTATTGCTTCTAGTCTGAACAAGGCTTTGTGGAAATGAGACCATTTTAGTGAGTTATCCTTTTCTAGGTTTCCAACTCCTACTTCTCTTAGGAGTAGGAAACCTTTGCTTAAAGGAACAGTAACTTCAAGTTTGTCCACCGCAATCTGTTTAAATCTTTACATTGTAAACCAACTATGACATTTCTTGAATGTGAATTCTTTCTAATTTGGTCTTTGTCTATCTTACCAAAGTTAGTAACATTTTCTGCCTTCCTTCTCATTAAAGGTAATTTTTCATTTTGGAATAATTGACTCAAAATATTAATGGGGTAGAGTTACATGTATGGTCACAAAGTGGCAAAGGTAGCATTCTTTATCAGTAGGTCAAAAGAGTGATTCAAGGGTTTATTTGATTGCTGTCACAAGAAAATATAGTTATTTAGAAGCTGATGATTCATGATGGTAAATGCAAAAGAAGACATCAGAACTTGGACACGACATTTTCCTGTTATTCAGAAATCATACCTGGCATTAGAATCAAAGTATAGCCTTGGTAATAGCAAGAAGTTACAACTTTTGATTTGTTATGAGGATGATACAAATTTCTAGAGAACAAGGGAACAGTACCACTTACATATTTTAGTTAAAAACTGGTATGTTGTACAAGAATGAAATCAGAAGTTGGTAAATTTTTACAGGCTTTACAGATTCTAGATTAATGAACTATTGCTAGAACGCATGCTATCTGAGTCTCAAAGCCAAAATGTATGTTTACAGCCTTAAACCCTTTCACTCCCATGATCTGATTATTAATTCACATTTCCTTGTAATGAAGTTAGAATAATTTGGTGGTATATCATGATAACAACCTTTAACTGATAAGTTTGTGTAATCTCATGACCTGTTTATAGGATAATGTGTGAATATTGTTGGGAGAAGTCACATGTAAATCACTTCCAGGAGTTAAAGGGTTAAAGTTATTTTTTGTACAAATTTAACTTGACTTGTGACAAGTGACGACAAAATGTGTAATAGAAGAAGGAAAGGCACTTGGTCCTCAGCTGGCAGGCGCTGTGCTGATTTTAAAGAGATTTCAGCTGCGGAAATGTGGCCACCATAAGGAAGCTGTGCCAGCTGCAGAATGTATTATGAATATGATAGGTAACTGTATAATGAAATTAATAATTAATACAATTATTGTATGCACATTTTGATTGCATCATTGATCGATTGGAGGACAAACACATTGATCAGATAACATCACCATCAACACCAGTTGCTTTATAATAACATAACATGTAGGTTCCATGCTGCTCTGCTTCTGTTCAGTGAGAGATTACAGCCAGGTTAATTTCTTGCAGTTCATCCTTTGTTTAAATCTCAATTGTCCTATCTAGTTCTTTTTGTAAGCCACACAGATTATATCCCAGTTGGCATAGCTTTGGCAAATGATTTATTTGCCTTGACTGACAAATTGCAATATGTTGCTCAAGATCCTTTAATACATGTTAATTCTTCCTGTTGCTTCTCTTTGAAAGGAACTGAAAATAGAAATGGCTACTTTGTTGCCTCACAAGACAGAACTCTCAGAAGTCACTTGCAGAAAATTCCAGGTAACACTCTGTTTCATTTAATTCTTATCCTCTACAGTGAATCTGTCTCTCCTTAACCCTTTACACCCTGACATCAACATCCATATTCTCATTACTGTTCTCTATACATTTCCTAAGGTGCTGACTAGGAGAATTTGTTCAGCAATCAAGAGTTTCTTAAGTTGGTGATAATTTCCTTTATTCTCATGACCATAAAGCATGATTGAGGGGTGAAGTTGTATGGAGAAATTAGATGCTGGTCACTCTTAGGGGTTAAAGGGTTAAGGTGTTTTAAGACCAGGTTGCACGCCTAACACTATGATATGCAGTTTACAAACCAATGCTGCTCTGATCATCACCAAATAATCTTCTTTTTTTTTTTTATTGTAGAAGGATTTTTTTGGGTAGCCCTTAATTATAAAATTCATGATTTTCCTGACTTTGTTCAAATATTTTACAGGAGTACCACTTTTATTTATTAACCACAACACAATACTCCTGGAGAAACCTTCAAGGGCGTCTCATCAAGCCTCTGACCAGGTTTGTCATCTCTTTGAACCCTTTAACTCCCAAGATCTGATTGTTAAGTCTCCCCTCTACATTACCTTATGATTGAGTTTGGAGAATTTGGTGTTAGATTACAATAACAACTTTTACCTGATAAGTTTAAGTATTCTCATTACCTGTTTGCTGGATAACATGTGAATATTGTGGGGAGAATTTACGTGTTAATCATTTCTGAGAGTTAAAGGGTTAATATACATGTAATAGGCTGAATTATATCAGTATTTTGATTGGCTCTTCCTTATCATCATTTAGGGGATAGGTTGAAATGCAATCTTCCTCAGCCGTTGAATCCGTGTGAAAGAGTACACGCATATACATAAAGAGATTAACAAAACACGTTTTCAAATAGACGAAACCCCGCGAAAGTGCACGCACTGGAAGTGCGTGTACGAATTACACGTGCTTTACGCGCGTGTATTTACTGCAGCACACGCGAGCGTTACTGTTGAAGACGTCTCACTCAAGAAGTTTTATCTTTTGATTATTGTTTAAAACAAATAGATTCTTTAAAAAACAATTGTACGGTACAGTTTGAGCTCGGTAATCAAATATAGGAAGATGTTTATTCGTCTTGTCACGAGCGCGCGACAAAGAAACTATTCTAAGTCCCCATGAAGAATCGAACCTCAAACCTTCGGATTCCGCACTCCGATGCTCTACCACAGAGTCACAGAGACTCTATAGAGAGATAGGCTATTATTAGGGTCAAATATGTATGTGACACGCGTCTTGTACACCTCTAGATTATTTGAGCAATGTCGACAATTGGAGTCATGAAACATTTCACAGGATACACTCTCTAACCGACATGATTTGTTTAGTTACACGTGTGAGTTGTTCACGTGTTTTGCCAAGTGTATCCTTAACTCGAATATTTTTAGTCAGAAGCTTTTAGAGTCTTACTTTGGAAAAGTTTCACCGTTTTATTTCATCAAAACACTGCAAATAAACCATGCATTTTTAAAAAACAAAAACAAAATAATTAAAAGAAAAAAAAAACCAGATTCATAGCATTTTGCTTACTGCCATTGAAAAGTTGTGTCATCGACAAAATTGTGTAATTACCTGAAAAGCCATCTCAACAACCTCTTTAAATTACCTCGTCAGCTCATTGGCCGAGCGAAGAGTTGCACTTTGTTCGTAAAGTGCTAAAAAGTCGATTAAATCGTTGTTTTCGGGGTGCAAACTTCATATGGCTGTTATTTCTGCCGGGCAGGCTTTGATTATCGTTTGAACTGATAAATAGAAAACAAAATTTGGGCTCATGAAACACGCAAGTGCAAGAGATAATTTTCTACGGACTACATGTATGTCATGTAATATATCATAATGCTTTGATACAACGCTGCGAAGGTTTGGTCAGGAAAATCGTTTTTCACTCGCTAACCGGCCAAGTGAAGAAGCACACTCAGTATTGGAATGAAAGGTATTTCGTTTTAATGGTAGTTCTTTGCAATATTTTCCCCGCAATTGTCAGTATTCACATTCATAAATGTTTTTCCGAGTCGGGAAACATTTCATCTCCATTTCATTATTTTTTTACGTGCGGGTTTTGTGTCCGACCCTAACTGAACTCTTCGCGTAACATCTACTGGAAAGAATGTGATCAAATTTTTTTACAAGGAAATGGAAATTCCTTTAATTTGCCTGGCTGTGACGTGTCGATATGTGGGGCGTATCTCGGTTGTTCAGTTGTTCTTGGCACTCGACCGGTATGAGAGACATGAAGTCTCCATTTTCCGGAGATTCAAAACTTACTACAGAGTCAAAAACTCGGGCAAAGTCCTTGGTATGCTTCAAAGTAGAATGGAAAACACGAGTCAAGCGAGTTGTACACTTAAAGATTCGGCGATTCCACTCGAGTTTTCAACCGGATCTTGAACTTTGTAGCGAAAATCACTCGCGTCGCTCGTGCAACAGTTCCACTTGAACATTTTGTCACGTTATTAAGATAACAGTAGTTTTTTTATTTGTTCTTACTTTTGAGACCAAAGGAGATATTATAACAGTGCTCGGTTTTTCATATATATTAGTAGTGTTACTCTTCTTTTAAGGCTCGTTTGAATGTAAAATTTTATTTGCCCGGTCAAAGAAAGAAAAAAGGAAAAGAAAGGTTGTTTTTCCCGACGTCGCGTGACAAAATTTGGACAAGAGTTCGTGACGGCGATTTCGCCGGGCACGTTCAAATTTGTTTCCTGAAATCTGGATTTTTCGTCTTTATTCGAATTTACGCTCATTATTTCATTCTTTCTTGATTGTGATTCTCTCTATAGTGTTGCCCTCAGGACACATTTTAAAGGCATTATTACACGTTGGCAAAGACAAATAAATAAAAGAAAGTAAACAAACATGATAAAACGAAGCATAGTGTCGCGGTTTCGCAGCGTTTCGTAACTTGTTTTTTCCGGTCGTATGGGAAGCTGCGATAAGTTTTTTTCCCTTCACTTGTTTTGGTCTAAAATTAAATTGAGAATATACAGTACGTGCCATTATTTTTTGTCGTTTTCTTTTTCTAAGATATGCCACTTTTTCTGTTGTTTTTGAAGTAGGAAGCCATGCGATGTCGCGCGAATCTATGCTCAGTAAGAAACGATGCACGGCCATGTTGCACATTCCAAAAGACAAGCGACTTATCTGCAGCCTGATGCTTCTTTCAAAGACAAGCGCAGTTTTTTCTCTGGTAACTTTGACCCCCTAAGAGTAATCAGCATCTAATTTCTCTTTACAATATCACCCTTTGAATCATACATTAAGGGCACGAGAATAAAAGAAATGATCACCAATTAAAGAACCTCTTGATTGTTAAACAAATTCTCCTTGTCAGCACCCTAGGGTTAGTATAGAGAACAGTATGGAGAATATACATACTGATGTTAGGTTGTAAAGGGTTAAGCCTTTGCCATGTTTTACCTTCGCCGACGTCGTTCCCCCTTCGGATTTAGAATATCTTATCTTCCAAACCACTTGTTTTGAGTTTCACGCTTTATTTCACTCTAATCAATGCCATCTTTTTCGTTTAAGGTTCAAATTTCCCGTCTGCTGCCCTCTGCTCACGAGAAAGAAACGTTAGTTCGACTGAAGGACTCCGCTACGGATGCTCAACCGAAACGTAAACGGAAGAGGCCCGGGGGACCAAACCCTCTGTCCATGTTGAAAAGCAAGAAGAGGAAGACTGGTGATGAAACTAAGGTGGGAATACCTAGCTGTTTATTGTTATTATGATAGCGATGATGATAATGATGATGATGACGAAGACAATGACGATGACGATGACGATGACCCAAATGATCAATTGGCAAGAATAATGGCTTAGCACGGGCGTTTCAAATCATTGTACATCTCTTAGCCGTCCTTTGCAATAAAAACAACGGGAAATCACCAGAATTTGCGCGGTCTGAGAACAGAAACCCCAACGGCAAATTATTTGAATAGCCATTTGGAACTAAACGCTGCTCACATACATTGTGCTTAAGTTGAGGTGTGCTGCGGCAAAATACAACAAACACTTGCAGCTAATTGCGGAATTTCGCCCAAGGATTTCAGTTTACCTGCTTCCCCATGGGGCTCTGCAATTTTCTTCTGATCCTTCCCCGTCATTAGCAGTAGATTGGCAGTCAATGTTCTATAGATGGCGATGACTGATCCTCATCCGTTCCCCCCTAAAAACCATGTGACCTCCCCTTCCACACAATCTCCGAACCCTCCTTTCCCCTCCCCCCCCCCCCCCCCGCGATAAATTTTCAGGATATCTTGAATCTTAATAATAATAATATAAAATTAATTCTCTCCTTCTTAGAAAAAGCGAATCCGTAAAAGAAAAAGAAGAAAACTGGCCGAGCACGTGCAACAAGCGCTGCAGGAACAGATGACAGGATGTTCTTCATAATCCAAGGTTGGAAAATATGAAGCAAAATGTTTCATTTATTTAGGAAAATTATACTCTCATACTCATTTATGGAGCAGTCTGAAATCAAGCGTTGAAAAACCAAAACTATAATAATCACAGTGCCAACCAGAACAAAGGTTTATATTTTTAGTAGCCAATGAGAACTGAGAGCAAAAAGAAGCAAACTTCTTGAAGCGCGGGAAAACGCGTGTGACCAGGTCGCCATTTTCTTTCGTTGTCCATCGTATTAATCGAGAGGATGGTGCAACTTTTCTGCTGGACCAATCACAGAGCGCAAAACCCGATTACTTTTGAGACTCAATTGGAAATTGCTCCAAAGAGTTTAAATGTGTGATTACAAGTTCACCAGGCGTGGAAGTACATTCTATGTCTATTTTCTTAAGGCATGTAGTAAAAGTTGATGTCCGTAGAGCTTCGACTGTACCCACTGTACCCACGGTAAAGAATCGATTCGCAGTCATCAAACATTTTTGAGATTTGGTTTTTCCTTTCGAAATTAATAGAATGAATAGTTTTTCTTGATGGTACTTTTCTCAAATGTCTAACCGAAGCGAGGAAGCATTGTGGTTGAAGCGAAGAACTCTTAGTTAGGAAAAAAGTACAACGCTTTTGTTGTTGTTGTTGTTGTTACCGTTTTACGATATTAAAGTGTTTCGGTTGAATGAGCGATGCTAAAACATTCGAATTAAGTGAAAGTTAGTGTCGAATTTTTAAAGTTGAGGGTGAAAATCGACTCCGCACTCAATAAAACCGGTATCGATTATTAAGTGCCAACTTTCTCAGTAATCCGTACAGTTGCTGCATAAAACGGAAAAAAAATAAAACACTTGCAAATAATAGGTTTTAAGATTTTCAAGTAATTTCTTTAGTCATTTCGGTTCTCTCTTTGTTTTTGATCTGAGTTGGTGTCCTCTGAAGGCAAATATTAGGACACGGAAGGACTTCCTCTTTTTTCAGAGTCATTAACAATATTGAAGTTTTGTGGACTTGTTAAAAATCACATGGCTTCAAAATTACTTTTGTCCATTGTTTCGAAGAGAAGAAAAGCCACAGAGAAAGAAACTTAGGCCTCGTTACATTGTGAATGATATGCAAAGTTTTGCTCTGACATAAGGAACGAGTCACACAAAGCTTGCAGGCGTAGAATAAAATTTGGGCATTGTTACTGGCATTTTAGAGGAAGTTATTTTATATTAATGGCATGTAGGGGGTGTAGGAAGTCTAAATGGACGAGAACCTGCGATGTCGTTAAATATTAGAAGCACAGTATTGGACAGTGGAGGCGAGCAATTAGGCAACAAAGCAGGAGTTTTTAAATGATACAAATTATCGGAAATTTACTAATTTTATATCAATTTGTTTTTCTTTCTTTCGATATTTTGAGTGATTCCTGTTTAGAGAGGAAGTTTCTTTTGACAAGCAGGTCTTTTCCGATTTTTTTGTTATATTCTTAGAAGAAAGTTCAAGCTGGTGTGCCAGGAAGTTGTGCTGATATCTGTAGAAAATATGTTCACGAAGTCCTGTTTAGTATTTCAATCATCCGTTGTTGCAGTCGTGGTAGCACCATGCATTTGATCCATCCTCAAACACGTCATCATCGTTAAGGAAAAAATACAACAATTCCTTTGGCGTTTATATCCATTCCGTTTATATTCATCGCCTGTAAAAATAATTTGTTTTTTTTCCTCAAGGGTGGATAAAAACTGAGCCAGGTAGTTTTTAAGTTCGTTTCTTTATCGACTAAATTTATATAGCGTCCAATTTGTTTTCCTCTATCTCTCACGGTGAAGCAAGCAAGTATCGAAGAAAAACTCCATTGGAAATAAACGGCTCCCATTTTTTTTTTTTGTTGGACAAAAATCAAGCCAGGTAGTTTTTACCTTCGGTTTTTTTATCTGTTAAATTTAGTTTCCAATTTGGTTTCCTCTATCTCCCACGGTGAAGCAAGCCAACACCGAAGCAAAACTCCACTGGATATAAAACTGCTCTCGTTTTTTTCTACGTGCTAAGAACAGTACTGTTCTGTTTTGCGTTTCACTTCTCTTGTACGGGTAATCTTGGAATGCCATATTTGTAATTTTTTTTGTGTGTGTGTATTAAAGAGAAAACTCTGGAGGTTTCGAACATGCTTCACGCTCGCTTTTGAGTGCCATAGGCTAAGAACTGAACTTTTGCCTCCTGCCTCTAAATCCTGAGGTGATTTTTGTTGACTTACTGAATAATAAAAGATTTGAAGAGAAGTTATTGAGTCTTGGGTTGGATTTTGCCGTTCCCGTTTGCAATAAAAGTGTATCGTAATCTTTCCGTTGTCTCAGTCATTTAAGTTGTCGTTTTAGTACTGTTAAGTTAAATAGTTCAAACGACAAAAGTACTTGTTTCTAGAGTTCGCTAGTCTTTGAACAACGAAGTTAGAAATACCTCTATTCAGTAGATTTTTAGCACAAGGATTTCGTCGGTTGATTTTTAGGAGTTTAGCGGACAGCTCTTTATCAGTAGGAAAAAGCTACAGCTTAATAACTGGATCCCTCATCCTGAAACGCTACCAAAAGTACAATTAGAAATTGATAGAAGTTGGCAAAAGCTTCAAGAGAGGAGGAGAGGATTTTTCTTTAATTTTGTTGTTGTAATCAGTGCTTTCAAGTAGAGGGTGCTGTAACTCAACTGGTAATAAAGAAAAGATGAACGCATCTTATATATTTCCATGTTAATGTTCCACTAAGTTGGACAAAAAATCGCAAAAATTAGCCGTAAAAAGTGATAGATTGAAAACATAGAAATGTTATTCTTAAGGAAGTGCGTAACGCTTGCCGGAAATATTCCTTGCGAAACATGCGTTGACCGTTAATTGCATCAAGATACAAATTTGCTAATCTTTTTTTCTTCAACGGCACGTTTAGATTTGTAGAAATACTTTTTTCTTTGAGTTCACAGATTGTTGAATGTAGTGAGATCAGGTCTATTTTTAAACAGGCAGTGATAAAATCACAGTTAGTTTCGTTCTTGTAACTCAAATCTCGCCCTCTCTTTTGTTTATTTTTAAACTCGTGTTTTAAGTACAGACGTGAAATACCTCACATAATTTCTGCATACCATCACATTTTCGAAACCTGTGCAACATCTTAAAACAGAAACTTTAACATTGTTCAATTCTAATTTGGACTTTCCTACTCATGCGACAGATGGTGCTAATTTTTTCCTATTTTAAGGCTTACGTTGATGCGAAATAAATTTTCTCTGTGCCCACTGACTTTTACAAAATGAGGTCACTTCGCTTTTATATAGATGATACTTCACGCATCAAAATACTGGACTTTCCAAAACTGTTGAATCTAACCACAGAAGGACCTGAAATGTTAAGGTCCGTTTTGTCACTCACGTGCAAAACGATGGCATGCCGAAAATTCCACGGAAAAAGTTTTAAAAATTTGTAAAAATTCATCAATCTTTCCTAGCCCTGATAACATGATTAAGTTTCCTGTTCATAGTACTCTTAAAAATGGAAATGTGCTTTCTTGACAGCACAGGGAAAAGAAACTTGAAATTAACGAAAATGATTCGGAAAGGAGCACTTTTTGTTACCTTTTTTTTTATTGAGAGAATCGCTCTTTAAATATATATATATATATATATATATATATATATATATATATATATATATATATATATATATATATATATATATATATATATATATATATATAGGAAGTCTGCAAGTCGATTTTCGCGTGGAACAGTGCTCAATACGTTGAAGCAGAGCAGAATAAATATTATGAGAGGATAAAGGAAAAAATAATATTTATATATATACACACACACACACATATATATATATATATATATATATATATATATTTGGTAGGATTCCAGCATTTCAGGGAACTATCCGTTGGCCAAATCATAATATTCTTTCTCTGTCTGTTGATTTAGGAAGTGATACCGAGTTTTTGTCTGATCGTGTCATCATCTATATTGGGATCGCATAGGCCGGAATTCGTACCTTTTGACTGCTATTTGTGATATGCAAAATTTCAATATCCGAATTGTTGAACCCGCGTAAAGAAGATTCCAGCTGCAGTTAATTAATTCTGTGTTATTTTTAAAGATTTGGGTGTTGTTTTTCTCGAGGTTTTGATCCTTTCCTTAATTTGTTGACAAAGAGTTTAGTTCATGTCCGTGCTGTACATCACGTAGTTGTATTTCCGAGGTAATCCTCGGTGTATGCAAGGCAGTAGACAGGGTTAAAGGACAGAGTAGTTTAGACAAATAAAAAGTTTGTTAAGTAAACGGAAAGTAATGAGAGTTGTCTTTTTAACCCCTATTAACTGAAGTACCCAATATTGCTCCAAACCACGCTACGTGCTCGCTAAAACTGCACTCGAATCCACGGATTTCCGTCTTACAGAAACTGTAAATTTTCAAGGCATTACTTGTAAAAGTACAGTGTAAAATAAGTCATGTAAAATGATATTATTGAGATATTGTATGTTGAAAGCTGGCTGCGTAATCAAGAAGTAACCAGCACGTGATAATTGCTGTTAAAGAAAAATCTGATAATCCTCTCTAAATTTCTGTTTGGGTAACAGGAAACTTGCGTGGGCAATCTTGTCAGTAAAGTAGGCTTCCACTCGACAATTCGGCCTTGCGTAATATGTTCAACCGAGGTCTGAATATCTATTTTTATGACGTGTTCACTTTGTTTAATTTCACAATGAAACTTTGTTTTCACTCGTGTCGCGGTTTTTGGGGAAAGATTTCATGGTTTAGTAGTCTTGATGAAGAGGAAATGAAAGTGGAGTGTTTTTTGTGCCTACGATTTCGAGAGGGACTTCCAGTTTTAAGGATTTCCGTTTTATAGAAAAAAAATTTCTGCAAGCACGTTGTAGAAAAAAAATGAGTTGCTTCCAGTAACTTCGGTGCATGGCACCTTCCTAAAACGGTTTTCTTTTTTCTTTTTTTTTTTTTTTTTTTTAATAGCAGAAATATAAAATGATCTTTCTTTATTGGTCGAATACACTTTGATCAAATAGTTTGGCTTTTGGTAGAAACTTATGAAACGAAGAAAGATGATAATAAAGTTTCTACAGAGTTTTAGGAAAAAGATTTAAATTATAACTATCGGTAGTTGTGGTTTCTGTTTACAAAGCAGTGTGAGGCTTGCATTTTGAAAAAGTAACTGCTTTTTATTTACAATTTTTTTTATACAATGTTTTTCTGCAATTGCTTAAATTGCCGCTCGCTCTCGTGGATCGTAGCTTTAGTTGCTTTTATTTAAACTTTATATTAAATTGTTCTTTAGACGCTCCTGTTCTTCTAAAAGATTAATGATATGATTACATGAAAACATCCTTTGATTTCACTTTTACGAAAGGATTCATTTTTAACAAAAGAAAGCGTGAGAGAGGTGTTTATAATTGATTCTTGTTTTTTTGGAACGTTTCTGTCAAGTAGCGATACATAAAGTCAGTAGTGAACTGTTCGAACGATCCTCCTTCAGGGAAATGGAATTCCTAGCTAACAGTTCATCGAAATTGGTTAGCAGATCTTTAAGGAAATGTTATGACAGATACGAACTGTACTGCCTAGGGGGACAAACCAAATAAAGGCGTACATAAGTAGGATGGTTCTATCTTGTCAAACGCCTGTACTGTATCAATTAAAGCTGTTAAAAACTGTGTAGTCAGCGCAGTGTCATGACAAAGCAAGGATTTCTTGTTAGTGCAACCCCAGGAATTACATATACCACACTGCTATCGTTAAGATACAAACCGTATTTATTCATAGAAAACAGTAGGTTGTTTGAGCTAGGATTCCCTGGCAGACAGAGGATTAACAATTAAAAATAGCATCGCTTAGAGATGAATTTACGAGAAGCCATTTGAGCTCAGTTGCACCCTGTTGCTAAGTAATCATTACAAAACAGTGATAGATTTATACTTTGCGGGGTTTGCAGTTCAGTTTCTATAAGCTTTTAATTACTCTGCTCTGTGTTATTTCGCGTGACTGGATTGTGAACGGACTGCTGTAGAGAAGCACGCAAAACAGTGATTAGTCCACTGAGATTTCTGCCGTTTTTTTTTATTAAATACAGAATGGTGCCTGTGGCGGTTTTTTTTTTCTTTTCAGCCACGCGACAGTCGAAGTCGATTTCAAACGAAGTAGTTATTTTGACCAGATCTGAAACACGTTCCTATCTTGACTTGACTATCCGAATGGGATCACAGTGTCTATTATTTGCAATGTCAGATGTTTCTTTGCGCCTCAACCTTTGCGTGTTGCTGGCCACGAAGCCATATTGCTACTGATTGTTCTCTTCTCGTAAAAAACAAGCGACGAGGTCACTAGGTCATACGCTGATTTTACAGAGATAATGGCGTTCTGTTTTAAATATTTCTTCGTTTGACCACATCATTTCCTTTTGGTCTCGACAGTCAATCTCAGATTGAAGAGTGAATTTAATAAGGCTTGTACCTCTGACACAGCTGGACACTGGATGAACCAATGTGCTTAAAATGGATTTGTTTTGACCTGTCGCGCGACCATTGCAAACACCAATGATCTATTGTACATGGAAACCGTGATTTTTTTTAACGTACAATTAGTTATCTGGTTTAACTGCAGGCTATCCACCCTCTTAAAATAAATGTTATTAGAAAAATACACGCAAGGCACCTTTATTAAAATTAAAAAAAATAATAACTACTGCCAAACCATTTTGAATAGCCAGTTGCCGGAAAAATGCAAATTAAAAGGTCGAAACTCCTTGCTCACGATATAGAAAAAAACTTTCTTTTGAACAATCACTAACCAGAGTTTATTTTTTATGCACGTTTTCGCAATTTTGCATGTAAATTCGCTCTTTGGAATTGACGCATTTAAGATACGTCCTCTAGATCGAAAACTCCATCGCGAAGAACGCATTGCGCAACTTTCCGCGTCTTTCCACGCGGAAATACTAGAGTAATGCCTCGTAGCTTTGGTTATTTTTACGAATCGCTTGCAGTAAGGTCTTTTTCACTACCAAAGCGATAGCAAGCAACATTCGTATTAATGCATTACAAATAAAACGAGTTTATACACATTGCTTGCGAAGTTTACATCTCGACAACAACGTAGCATTGAATACAGCCTATCGCTATTTTTAGTTCCCTGCTGTCATCCAAATTTATAGTTCTTTTCATTTGTGTGCATAAATTTTAAGAGATCGAAACTTCTTACCTTGCATTTTTCTGAAAAATTTTGTTAGGGAAGTTTTCATTTTCATTTTTGACAAAATTTCTTGTGTTGAATTCCACTTCGTTCTATTTGTACTTGGAAGTTTTGCGTCATATTTTCAAATTTGGACCACGCTCAACATACACACGTCAAAAAAAATTGCTTTCTAATATCTGCGTGTTTGTCGCATGCAGCTTACACGAGATATGCAAAGTTTTTTATGATCCAAACAGATGAATTATTTCGCTTATCTCTTAACTTGAGATATATCACACATTTGGTATCAAACATTTTATGTTGCGATGTCAAGAATTCTAGCTGAGAGCTTCCAATAAACATATATGTCCACAAGTTCCCAAAAATACAAAGCCTATAATTTGAAGGTTTATCTGTAACAGGTATGTTTTCAAGTGGTTTTCCCTCAAAATCATTTTCGAAGCTTCCCCGAAAGAACTGACTGTGAAAGAATACGTTTCCATTTTCGGTATTTTTGACAAAAAAGGGGCACGTCGTTAAATTCAACTGGTATTGTAAGTCTCATGGTTGTGTAACACATCTCGAAAATGACTCTGAGAAAATATCTGTTTTCCTTTTGCATTGAATTCACAATGGCAAAAACTGATGGCTTCGATTGTCTCTGAGGTCGGGAATTTCTTGAGTACACAAAACATTATAATGAACAAAGTTAATCGTTATTAAATGCCTTGGAATCGACTGAAACTAGTTTTAGATCCTCGAGGTTTCTTTGCCGCTTCGGTCAATACAATAAATCGTAGAGAAAACGATAGACTGTTGTTTTCTCTTTTTTTTTTGCCTGATAAACGTAGCGATTCTCTCCACCGGAAAGCATATCTTTATATTGTTTTGAAAAGAGAAATTACGGGTTTATCGCTCCTTAATTACTTTGCACTGATAGCGGGAGAAACTAGTGTAGCAATACACCGTGAAAATTTGAGTGCTTCCGGAGTTTGAGAAAGAAACAATGGTTTTCTGCGATTTTAGCAATTATACAAGGCTAATTGCTTAAGGTTGAATTTTTAATTTCAAGTTGTGGTATATCGGCTAAACTTACAAAGAAAATTACTTCTGTCGTTGTGATGCACCGAACAAAAGGTGTTTTGTACTCTGTGTCGGAGGTTTGAAGGGCAGAACTGAACACAGTCAAATATCAGTGGTCCAAAGGGCATCAAAACAACTTTTAGGTAAACATCTATTGTCCGAGTGCAGTGAACTTGAATGGGTTCTGGGATTTTAATTAAATGCCACAAAATTGTGAAAGGCGTCTTGCTATTCTTATGGAGCTAGGTTTGTAGTGGAGCTATCACGTGCTCTGCAAAGAACCTCTGTTTTTAGATTGCAACGGTTTGGAAGTTGAGCCTTTTGACAAAGAAACTACTCGTTCATGGTGACGCATCTTCGATTTTAGATTGAACTTGAAAAACCCTAATGCACTTGTGTGTTGTGTTGTTTTTGTATGAAGATTTGATTCAAACATGAGCAGATTTTTATCTCGTCCTATATCAGTGCATCTTGAATTTAATGCAGGTCTACGGTGGAAAGAATTATTGTCAGACCTATTCACCCCTCGATAATTAACTTGTTTTTGACTTTAGAGATGCAAAGTAACGTTTATTAAAGATTCCACTTGTCCGGCGTCAGTCTGTCACCGTTTCTGCACTTCCACTTAAGACAAATTACAAAGGGTGAAAGTATTCAGGTCTTTATGGCGATTCTTTGACGCTATTTTTGACTTTTTGTAACAATAGCCGACGGTAATGCGCACCGCTACCAGTCTGCAAGGAAGAACCATTCGGCTTTCACGCTCAAAGCCACAATCTAAGTGAAGGTTCAGCCTGATATTGCGGTTGTCTTTGATCAAATTCGCGAGGTGCTTGAAAATAATACACGCCGCAAAAACATAGTCACCTATTGTTCTAAAAGCGGGTCTACCCACTTCGCTCGGTAACAACTACAATACTTTTCACTTTCGATGGCCTGTGAATTGAAAGGGAATTATCTGTGTGGGAAGATGCGTTGTTTTTGTCCAAAGAAACAGTTTTTCCTGAGATTTTGAGTTTATGCCAATGGAAATTGCGATATTGCCTCGCTGCGAACAGTAAGAATCTTTGATCAAAATCAAAATACTTATTGTCTAGTCGAAGACATAATCGAGTGTGTTCGTTTCAAATCACTGTTTGGACTGACAAGGCAGTGGCGAGGTTGTTTACGTTACCATAAAATAATGTTACAGAATTAAGACAGTTTTTTCGTTTCCAGGTACGGTTTCTGTGTTAGCAAGCACAGCAAACCTAAAGTATAACTTGCGGTTCTGTACAATTTAGAATCATCAGACAACTTTGCCTTTTGAGATTGTTCGATTCCGTTACAACTTTAAATGGCTTACGCCATCTGAACCCAATCATATCAATAGAAAATTCAAGTTAGACTCTAGACCAAATGTTTTCCAAGAAGGCTTTGGGGCATAAATTTGTTCAGTGTATTTTTGCTTTCATTTTCCTTTGTTTTGAAAATGAGTGCAGATCGTGGGCGGACACAGATTGCGACGTCATTTCCTCGTGACAACGTCTCCAGATCGAACTTTTGTTTTTAATCTTTTAGACGTGAAGGATATAGCCATGCAAGGTGCAGGCACATGCTCTTAAAGCCAGGAAACCCTTCGAGAGCCTTTTATATTCAAATGGGTTTTTGTTGTTTTCCTTTATGTTTGCGACTCTTATTCATTAATTGAGTTTTTATTCCGTTTTTTTAATTATCTCCTTTTATGCTAACAACAAAACTGGGTAGCGTTCGTTTCACGCAGTCAGTTAATAAACCACTCGTCATTTAGAGGTAAATCTTGTCGTGTCTTCAAAGAGGTGACCTTGTTAAGAAGTTAGGAGGAATTTAGCGGACCAAAGCTCATTCGATTGTTGATTCTTGATTCATGGCTTAGCCTGATTTCAGCAGTAATCCCCTTAGAGGTTTCAGATATATTTAGTGCTGCACTTAAATTTGACGAATTTTCATGGGTTGTCAATGCTAGGGCTTTTTTATGGGTTAGTATTACTGTACGAAGCTCGAGGCTCGAGGGAGATTCACAGATTGTGGTTTTTTTCATACTTCAAATCCAGCAGTCCGTTTATCTTGTAGAATTTGATCTCATAAAAGACAGATTGTTTAGCGGGGAAAACTACTGGTTTTGGTTTTTTTTTCGTGTTTAATCTCGTCAAAAGACATAAGTGTTCTTGTCTGCTCTAGCTAATTGTTAGCTAAATTTGCTTAAAATATACCCTTGAGTTGGATTTTCTGATGCACGAATACTTATTAAAGCTTTGCGAGTAAGGCCTTCTCGAACTTCAACAGCGAGTTGATGTGTATGTTTGAAAACAGATTTTTAAAAATAATGATTATGGCTAATCTAAATAGTCTTTCAGGTTCATATTCGATGACATTCTGAAGAAGCCGTTGGTGGTTTTGTTTTAATTTTTGCCGGTTTGTAAAATTATGTTTTTGAAATTCCTGTCCAGGCACATTAACTTCGCAGCAAAATGGGTATTTCTCCGAGCTAAAAACATGGGTATGATTTTTTTGTGTGTGTGTGGAGTACAAATATTTCAGTTTCATTTCAGGTGAGATATTTTATGGAGGCTTTGCGAGGTCGAGTGCAGAGTCATCCAGAGGCCAATGTCACTCGCCGAAACACGAAAAAAAGGAAAGGGAAGGAAGTTGTTGTGTAAAGACGTTATAATCCTACTCTGAAAAAATGTTTCGCCCTAATTTATGCGCCTGCTGAATCAGCAACCCTCAGGATCGCATGCCAAGACACGGAACAATTAGAATATCATTTTCAAATTTTTTCACTTTCGTCCTCGGTATTATAATTGACACCTTTCTCTGAGACGACCGAACGAAGACTTGTGAACGCGCTTAAGTCCTGAGACGATTTTTTAGTCGAAGTAATCTTCTTAAAAGGTCTTGAACTTTTTTTTCCTTATTCTTTATTAACGTAGGTGTCTTATTCACGAGTCAGTAGACTGGTTATACGAAAACTGGAAAGTTGCCATTATTATTTCAATAGCAGCAGCTGTAGCTATGGCACTGCTCTAAACATTTTCAAATTAAGTGATGAGTTTGCGTAAACTTTGCACTAGTAATTTCGCGACATTTGAATATGAAAGAATAAAAAATTTTTCTAGTTATTTTGAAGATGGCAATTAATTCGAAATTAATCAGAGGTACCGAACACTTTGTTATTGCAACATACTGTTTTAATTCTGTTGTGATCAAAGTTTGTGGTAATGTTTATCTTTCTCGTTTTTCTTTATTTTTTTTAAAGCGAAGAGGCCAAATTTGGCGCAAAGCCATGATCTTATATCAGCCCTGGTTTTTTAGTGCACTACTTGTGGGTGGTTGGGCCGTGATTTAGGTCAGCGCTCGTCGTATGAACTGCGTTAGTCAGCGTATGATAATTTTGGGTCAATGTGAAGTCACGTCTAAAAACGAAATTTACTGCTGATCGCGTCGAACACATGCAGCCCTGAAGATACATGTGATAGTAGCGAACTCAAAGGATTTCTTTGAGGGAGGGGATACTAGGTCTGTGGCTATTTCAGGGGGCTGTTGTGTCTCTGGGTTATTTTTCTTTTGTTGTGCGCAAACCCGTAATTCGATTGTTTACATACATTGCGTTCAGGAAATTCCCAAGGTCGCGCCGAGCTTTGTCGCGAAGTACGTGAGTGTAGAAACTGCAAAATGTCACCATGAGTTAATTTTACGAATTTAGCATTAGAGGGGGCCCCCTTTTGTTTTCAATGACCGTGAAGTCAGTGGCATGACAAGCCACCAATCGCAGCTTGTCCCGAGGTGTCAATCAAAAATCCAGTTTAGGTAAGGCAATAAAGTCGTGTGTTCGGCACGAGCGCGCATCAGACCATTTTAAATCTTCCGAAGGCATCAAAACATTGTAATCGAGAGAACACAAGCTTCTGGCGAAAACAAAACATGTCTTATCTCCAAAGTGCTGGTATATGGATGGCATCCACACTTTTTCTATCACCTGACGAGTCTCCATCACAGCGGAGAGCGTGCATTGCGGTGGGAAGGGAGCTTCGAAAGATCGCGGACGATCTAGAAGCATCCGCGAGACGGGAGAAAGTTAACAATGAACAGGCCATTGTTGTTGATGCAATCAAGGCTGTGTGTGCTGTTGCCGGTGTCTTCGTTGTTGGGAGACTTGTGTGGAATCTGCTCAACACTTGAAAGCCTTTTTGTCGTGTTGTTTCACTCATAAGGTAAGCGCTTGGATGCGATGAAAACAATTGTGTTATTCGCAGATATTAATAATCATGACTTGATCGCATACTTACAGAGAGGTCAAATTTGACGCTTTTTGTGTAGCGCGGGAATGATAGTGTAGTCATCGTTTTCGTTGCCCTTCGCGTTTGGATTTTTGTCAGCGATCGTGGCGCTATGGAAATACATAACTAATCTCTATTTCTCTATTTCTCTTTTGCAGATGACACTGCGTATTCACTTGCTAGCCCTGAGGATGATTGACTCGCACAGCGCAAGAAAATATTTTTATTTCAATCAATACGACACTCGCTTCGAGACTGGCACATTAAGCACAGAACTGTGTTTGGTTTTGTACCTGATGGCTCATGTTTCATCGCCCTATTGTTGACAAACACAGGATTAAAAGCACTGAGAAGCCTCCGCTTCACAGACCAGGATGTCACAGCAGAGAGAACTAAAATCGCTTTTCCATAACAACAAAACGCAAGTCATCCGTGGCCGGAATCCGTGAAAGCCCGGCTTGACCATAACTTCTATTCAAGGAGAGACGCTCTGACTTTGTTTTAAAAATTCCGCTTAATTTACCGAGCTTCGCTAAAATAACAGCTAGTAAGTGACATTCACGTACTGGCGTTAGCATATCGTAGTTTTCTGTCACTGTATATTGCGCAGCTTTCAAACGAAGGTCAAAATTTTATTCGTCGATCGACTGTCATCGAGAGAGGTTTTTTTTTCATCTTTTTATTCGTCAGCGCTGACTGGCAGTATTAGATAATTAATAGACTGTGACTCGCGAAATCATTACTGATATTGCATTTTCTGAAAGACACGCGCTTCTCGGGAAAAAAAATTAGGGAAAAGAGTGAAAAATCATCGACCTTGACATTTCTCTTCCGGAAACTTTTGTGAAGTGATCGCTGAAGTCACGTTGCTCGGTTCGCTGGCGAACTGTTGTCGTATGCGTGTGTGCTTCGTGCGAAAACACAATTCTCTTCTATGCTGTCGTGACAGAACAACATAAACATTTCACGTTCTTATTGTCTTTCATATGCAAATTTTTTATCTGTTGTCGATGTGTATTGTTTTGAGAGAAAAGAAGAGAACTGAAAAGGTTTAGTTAGGTTACTGCTGTGTAAGATCCCAGATGCACGCTTTTATCACGAAACCTTCGAGTTAGAAACGGTTACTTTTATGGCAGGTACCAGACATTTTCCATGATTATTTCCATTATTATTAATAATGTTCTTGTTGCCACAAAAAAACACAAAACAATAGGAAATATAAATAGAGCGCTTTTATACATTCAGCCCGTTAAATTAATCGAACTTGAGCAATACTTTGTAAACTCTTGTAAATATCAAACTTTTTGTAAATAATCACCCAAAGTCGTATGTAAATATGTAAATAGCTTAATGATATTATTTCTATATACGCTGAAAATGCGACAGATTTGTAATGTAATGTTAATTCGCCTTTCAAGGGTTTTTTACCTGCAGCTTAAAACTAGACAATTCTATGTGGCTGCGTGAATTGCATCAATTCTTCTATTTAAAAAAAAATGTTCCAGAGGTCTTATTTTTGTAATAAAAGAGGCTTCTTTAAGAAAAACTCGCTCTTGTTTTGGTGTCGTTAGTTAAGTACGAAGAGAAAGACTTTCCAGTTTTTTTTTTTCAAAAGGGCGGTTTTGTAATTAACAGATTACAGTGCAAAAGCGTCGACCTCTTTGGAAGTTTCACTTTTTCTCTTTATCTTCTCGCGAAACAATAGGGCTTTGTTTTGTGTATTTATAAACTGATCTCGCTACCACACGTTCGAGATTACCAAATATAATGTGTCATTAGCAATACAGAAAGGAAATTTAACCACATCCTTCCGAGACAGATTTCTTTTGATTTTCGCCCTCGTTAGCTAGGTTTTGTCTAGTAAAGTGAGATTTCGGGAATATGAGTTGAAATTTCATCCTGGCATTTATGGGTACCGGCATATGATTTTGTTGAACGTGAATGTCGGCTATTTTTTTCTTCATTTGAAGGTCTACGTGAATTAGCCGAAAGGCGGAAAGCCATTAGAAACAACATGTACGGCGAATGAAGGGCAATGTCGATATTTCTGATATTAATGCGAAAGGGTAAATAATTCTCTTCCTATTTATCGCTCTGTCAGCAATATACGTTTTTACTAAGGCTCGTTTGTGTTATTGTTTTACCGCGTGGGTAAAAGTAAGCTTCCCGCTGTCTGTAGAAGAAGGGAAATATTGTCTAGACTTGGGAACGTTACCAAAACTCTGTTAAAAACAATCTGTCGAAATTCGATGGCAACAAATGAAAAATAGTGCTTATGGCAGATCGTTGGCTAATCTGGTTAGAAGTCTTTGTAAAGCTCTTCCCAATGAGCTCTACAGAAAGGCGTTTATGGTATCGATGAGATTTGAGACACTTGTTTCAAAGTGACTTTTGGCGATAAGGTTCTCGGATTCGACAAGTCCGAACGCAACACTAACTTGAAGTGGTAAAACCAAAGAGCGATATTGTCTGCCGTAAACGCAAGGAAAAACATGCTTTATACTCAGTTGAATCCAGAGTGGATATTGTAAAATACGCAAGATCTTGTTTTCCATGAAAATATTACCACTTTGACGGGCTTTGATATAATTGTTTTGACACGATGAAATTTGCCCGAATCGATGTTGAAAATCAAATCTTCAATCCATCAAAAAATTGTTTAACGCAATTAGAGCTTAATAGTGGCACGATTTTTTTTCGGTTTCTCTCGAGTCAAGTGTTTTTTTGATGAACAATTTCCTACTTTTGGCTATGTGCAACGATCTCCAGACAATTTCTAGAAATTAATTGCCTTAGTCTAGTCGTTTTGGAAATTTTTGTAGTTTTGTTTTAGCTTATCCTGTGTTAAAGATATGTGTGGAAGAGCCTCTTATACATTTCATTTGTCGGACAGTTGATTTTGTAATTGTCGTGAATTTTTTTTCTTGAGTCTAATTTATGGCTCTCTTTTTATCTTAAGATTGAGGAAAAAATAAGAATAAGTTATACGAATCGAGATTTGTGCATACTAAAAATATCGAAAAATTCCCTAGCTTTCACTTTTGTTGTAGCACACAAACAAATGTATTCAATTATTATTTTGCCAACGGTAATCCTTTCATTTAAACGGAAGGTGTTGTTGTAAATTTGATATTACGCTTGTTCCCTAATTTTTTATTGTTGTCAATTGACTCTATGTTCAAGGAAACTTTTTTTCTTCCAAAAGAATTCCATGTAATTGCCTCTTGTTGATTGTCACGCACGCTGTGGTCACATAATTTCCCCAGTTTTGCTTTCGGTGTCCGTCATCTCGTTTGCACTCCATTCTTTAGCTTTTTTCTTTGTTTTAAACCGTCTAAACTACCTAGATGACGACGAACCGCCTCACCTGCACAACCTAGACTAGAGTATCGAAGAGCTTCTGTGATCCATAAGTAACGCAAGCATATATTTGTTTCTTTATTTTTTTTTTAAACAGGAAAATTTGAACCACAACAAGATGATGCTTTCCAGTTCGTCATCCTTCTCCTTCTAATGCAATCTATGGTCGGCAGAGCACGAAATTTTCAAGTGTGTTGCTTCTTGGATGGGTGCCATGTCGTCATGTACTCTGGACTGTAAACATTTATGGTGATGAAATCAGGCATTTGACCTTGCTTGTTTTAATAATAGCACAAAAAATCTGCTGATGTAGTTCGCAACTGTTATTGATAACATCGGGACTCAGTGGAAAAAAATTCAGTCTGACACTAGAATTGTCGAGGTTTTCCTCCTCAGTTGCATCGACTAGTAGAAAACGATCGAGAAGACGAAGGAAAAAGGTAGTTGACGGAAATCCGCATTCCCCTGTCAAGTTCATATCAAAGACTTGACGACGTCAATATTGATAACACTACAAGGGCAACGCGAGGGCAACGACAACGTTTTAATTCGTATTCATCTTTATCTAGAAGTTTTGCGTTGGTAAACAATTAAAGGACCGTAAAATCCCATCCCACAAGTGATCACGCTGGGAAAGTTACGTAATAAAATCGTTACATTGTAGCGTTTTCCCTAAGTTTTCATTCGTGTGCTTTGTTTTCGATTCCTATCAGTTTGCACTTGTAAAGCAAGGTCACCAGTAAACACGATTTAAGAATTGTAAATCTTATTTCGAGCTGTGAAATCAGTCATCTTATTATCGTGAACCCGGTTAATTTTGACCTTGAAGCTTGCGTGGAAATATAGTATGATTGTAAAACTAATGGCTTTTGTCATCCAAATTTCATATCCGTGAAAAATTTAAAAATCCGCGGAAATTTGAAGGGAACCTCGTGAACGTGTAATTTCTATTCCGGAGTTTTGTTGAAATTAAACATAGGTCATAGTCACAGTTTGCGGTTTGGCATTACATAACAAAGTCACGTTGCATAACATTTTGCACGAGGCTGGTCACGTCACGCACTATTGCCTCGTCTATAGTCAACCATTTACACAGATTATAGCCTTTAAAGTGGTACAACTTTTTAGTTACTGGTCAGTTGTATCAGTCTGTTTCAATCTTCCATTTTCACACCTACGACTGTTTTCATTTTCCGAGTTGCACAAAGCCCGAGCGACCTTGGAAGAACCATCATTTGGTAATACGTCACAGCATTTATTCGGTCACACAATTACGATTTATCGACGGAGGAAACAAATTTGACAGCTGAGTAAACACTACTCGTCGAAAACACTTCTCAACCTAGAGTTTTAATTTCACTCTGAAAAATTATGAGAGATTGGAGTGCGACTGCATATCAAACAAATGTCTTCAAACTTGGGACTGTTGGGTACAAGTCAGTCTAACCACTTTGAACCAACAGTATAAAACGGAGTTGTGTAAACAACCCAGGAGAGAGGTACACATAATGGCCCTCTTTTTTTCCGTCAATTAGACAATTTGTACTCGCCTGACCCAGCACCAATTTGTTTTAAAAATGGGGAACATTAGCGTGCTTTCTCTTTCATTTTTTTTTTTTTTTTTTTAAGTAACCGTGTAAAATAGTTGCAATTAACCTTGTCAGGCTCCTGACCTTGCACTTCCTTGCAAGGTCGTGGAAAAACAGAAATTTTATGCTAAAGGCTGGTTTGCCGTTTTTTCTTTTTCTTTTTTCTTTTCTTGTTTATGTCAATATTTAAGGATCTGGCTTTGATTGAATCTTGGCTCAAAATGAAGGATGAGCTTACATCAACAATTATTGACAAAAAGCACGTGAACATAACATGCGCACGTACAGATGTGACGTGAAATATTTCCATATCGCCTCTCTAGTATGAGATAATAAGCAGTATAGACTCCCTTTGTCTCCGGAACGGATTACACTGGAAATTGAGGACTATGTTAAAAAGCCGTCGGAAATATTCAGACTCGAATTCATGCATGAAATGTGTTCACCTGTTCCTTATGTCGGCAGGAGGTTTTTTTTTTTTTTTTTTTTTTTTATGTAGGGAAATAGCCATGCGAAATACAGAAAATTTATTCATCTGCACGTACACACGTTTGTGGATGTAAACAAAAATGGTTTATATTGAATATTTGAATCCTAAATTAATCCTGTATGACCTTGGCACAGTGAAAATAAGTCTGAGCCAGTTTTTCTCCCGGCTAATTTCCCGCCAAATTTTGCCGGAACGAGAGCAACACAAAATCGTTAATGTAAACACTTCATCATTTGATGACAGGGGCGATATCGTGCGTGTGTTTCATTTTTCATCACAAAAACACGAAAACCGAAAGAAAGGGTGCCCGATGGCGTGTGTTTAAGTATACCCCTGACAGATGTAATCTCTTTTTGCGTAAACGAACTATTTCATTAACGAAAACAGCGTGCAATCTACACGTGAAAAATTTGCCTCCTCAGATCTCTTCAGAATGAAAACGAAATGAAAATTAACTTTTGGTCACGTTTTTTTGAACGCGTTAACAAAAGTTTGGTACTAAAACAGACAGCAATCTAGTCGAGAAGAAGTGTTAAATCGGGGAAGTTGTTAACTGTTAACATGCTGAAATTAAACCGGTCGATTTCGTGTTTTTGGCGCGAAAACATAGCAGTACGGAGTAGATATGCCCGGGCTTGTCTCGACTGGAAAACAAAACAACATTTGTGTGACTTATATCGATCGTTGTTTTAAAACAAACTTTTTTGACAACGATTGATTTCCGTTTAAAGTGGAGAGGAAAGTACTTGCCGGTGTTGACAGAACAAAGAGACATTTTCAAAGTTGAAGTAATGATTAACGCGTATAATTTCTACGTGCAGATGATTTCCGGTCGTAGTTTATCAAGGTATTTTTATATTTGAGTTCTTACAAGTTGTTTCCGGTCAGTTTAACTGGGAAAGTCCCGTAAACTTCCGCCAAAACAAATCCACAGGGGGTAGAGGCAGGGTTTCCGGAGAAAGGACTTTATCGATACGCTCTTGAAAATATTGGAACCACATTTACTTTTTGCTAGAGAAAAAAAATTAAGTGCAGCAGCTTGAAATTGAATTATTCGCCTTAGAATTGGATGTAATGAATAGCAAATACAAGTATTTCATTCACTTACTAAATATCGAATGGAAATTTGGTCGACCTCTAGATGTGTGGAAACATATTAGAAACCAGCGTAAGACGGTTCTTTCTACCTGGGTAACCGATGTTTACTTTTTTGGAAGCCAAAGGAATTTACTGATTACAAAGTACATTTTGCAATTAGGTTATTTCATGAGATGTTCGGTGTTTAAGTGAGCCGTAAGGTTGTTGAAGGGTTCTTTAAATAATTGTCAAGGGCGACCTAAAACTAACGAGGTGATCCACAATCCCAACTACTAAACGAATGACAATAATGAATCTCGTTCAGAACGTTTGGCTTATCAGGCCTTCGGGAATGAGAGTACACTTTTTGTACGGTGTAATTATTATTAACGTTCAATGTGAGAGCTCTTTTATGCTGACCTCTAATCTGCAAACGTGTCCATCCCGTTCAGTAATCGGTGAAAAAAAAATTTCATGTCTGAATTAGTCCCAAATGTTGCTTTTACAGAGCTGAACAGGTGAACTAAATTAAATTTGAAATGCTGGGTACGATGCTATACATGAAGAAACAGACAATTATGTTAACCCATGGTCTCGATGGGGTGACGGCTTTTGCCGCAAACAGTTAAAATTTTAGCCATTTTACGTTGCGATGGAAAGGAAGATTTTTAACTGAAAACTTTTTTTACCGCTGTAGGTTAAAATTTACCAATTTACCTACGGCTAATTTTTTTGCTGTTTTTTCGGTGAATGGTTGACTCCAACCGTGCACCTGTACAAAAATAAGAGTAATTTTTAAAGCAGCTTGAGAGGATAATTTAAGAGCAAATGCAAGATTCTTAAGCACTAAAAAAATAATAATAAAAATCGCTTTTTGCAAGATGTGATCAGTTATCAGTTAACCGTTATCAGTTACTCGCTTATACCCTAAGCGTTCGATATCGGCGCCCCAAGATGCCCATGCAATATTCTGAATATATTGATGAAGAAAATATCTGTGAAACTGAGCTTTTTATAGAACAAAGTTTCTATTTTCACTCTGCGTGTTTACCATCACAAATCAGTTCAGAAGCGATGGGTCCAATATCAAATGTAATTTTTTGACTAGCAAACAAGGCGCTTTTTTTTTTCGATAAAGCATATCAACAGCATTTTTTTCCATACCTAAAAAGGTAAAAGGCGGACGTTTACTGCCTCGTTTATTAGTACTGTACTTGCTTTATTTTAGGAAAATCTTGATAATGCACAAAACATTTTAATCAAATTGGTGTTCTGTGCTTTTTGGTGGGCTCCCAGTTTCCGGTGCGTGTCTTTCCCACTACTTTAAGTAAAGTTTAACTACAACGGGAACAGTTTGCGGTTTTCCCCACCAAAAGAATAGGTCGAAAACAAAAAGCCAAGAGTTCGCAGATTTTCGTGCCATTTTAGTAAGGTCACAATATTTGCTGCAAAAATAGCTTATAAAAAAAAAAAAGAGAAAAAGATAGATCCTGTTTTTCACAGCTAATATCATGGGAACAGCTATCGGCCTGTCTTGCATTGAACGAGGATGCCAATATAGAGCAAAATGTAACGAAATTACACTAAGTAACATTGCAATAAGAAAATTCAACGTTTATGGTGGAATAAAATTAGGAAGGGATCAGCCTCTCGAACTGATTCGTGAGCCCTCTGCGACTTATGCCTCCCGTGCCTCTCGTGCATCCCATGTCATAGCGTGCCACGTCTATATAAATATCACGAGATTGTTGCTTTCGGAGGGCATCATTAAAAGGTTGCCCTAGGCGAATGCGAGAGCAGTCAAGCAGATGCACTTTTTATGACCCCGTTCTCATATCGCCTCTTGGGACGCGAATCATGGACTGGATGTGTTGAAATTGAAATATTATGAGAATTCGCGTCGCCCAGTTTTGTCTTTTGTCTTTTTTTTGTTTTGTTTTGTTTTGTTTTGTTTTTTTAGCTTGCCTTGAGTTCGTTCGGTCGGCGTTCTATACATATCAATTTTTTTGGAAAGGATAACGCAAGGCAACTACTAAAACAGCTGATATAAACGGCTCTAATTCCTAAATCAACCCAAGAAACACACGATACAAAGGTACAAACGCTTTAGAGAGGTAAGTTAGTTTTTAGTCTAAACAAGTTCAAACAAGTTTCAATTTTTTTAGTTAGAGATTGCGACCGATTATTCCCATACAAAACCTTACATTTCGCTCATTACGAAACGCAAAATATTTGCATGTTTGACGGCTCATTGTGTGAGCTGGAGATACTACAACTTATTAGCTCGAAACCCACTTGCCGAATAAAGGAATCCTTAATTAAAGACCTTTAAATACCTTCATATTTGCTTGTGTGCTTCAGTCAGTAGACCACTAAAGGAAGAACTAAATCATTAGATCGACGGGCGTTGTTGACATCCAATTAGCTATATTTTCCTAAGCTTTTAGCGAAAGTGTGCGGACATGAATGTATTACTGGCTTTGATCGATGGCTGCATTCGGTATCTTTACTTTTGTTCGACTATTTCTTTTAAAACAAGTCTGGTATACAGACCTATTTGTGGCCATAGAAAATACTTTGTTGAAGTTACATAATCTCCATCTTTCCAAGGCCATTTTTCTCGGCTCCGAAAAAAAAATCGATCCCCTAAAATTGCGTTAACAAAAAAGAACAACAAAAAACCAAACAAAAAAACAAACAACCTATCAAACAAAGCTTTACTCCCTTCGACCATTGGGCTAAATCCGAGATGTTAAAAGTATCGGTTGAAAAACGAGGTTTTTGACACGACTACGATCTTTTGTCACTCATGCACGTGACTTCCACAAGAAAGGCGTTGCAAATTAGTATTTAAACTTTTGGCACACGATACATAGTCACAATCAATTGTGCAGGTGGATCAAACCCTTATTTATCATCTTCACAACCACGTTGAACAAACTCACCTTTTACATCAAGAGTTTTTTCGCCTGGTCTCGTTCCGAAAACGAGGCTTACCAGAACTCGGAAATGGCTGTTCTCAGTTCTCAAGTTAGCGAAGAGGAAGGTGGCAAGAAAGGGACTATCATCACACTTCTTAACACACTGTTTTCAATTAACTCACACCTTTAATTTAATCGTTACTGATATTTTCAAACTGTGGCTTTATAAGCATATCTGTAATATTTCAAAATGTTCAAACAAACTCTGTCGAGCAAGCTCGAGCAGCTATATCTACCTTCTAGACAGTTCTAGAAACATCTAAATTACTTTCATTTCAATTGCGGTCCAATATATATCTAGACAGATTTTTTTCCCTTTATAATTTGGCGAAGATGGTTGACTTTTGAAGGTGAGGGAGGGGGAGGGGGAGGGGAAATGGAAAGAGTTTCCTCACCCCCTCCCTGCAGAAAGCCGTAGTCGTCCGACTGGGTAAAGTTATCTTGCAAAAAATTTTATTTCCAGTTGTCTACTTTTCATACGGCGCAGCACTTGACACACGAAATTATGGTGCCACTCGACAAGCTGCCAGTGATGATCAAGGAATGAGGTTACTTCAGCAGATGTTCAAAGAACCATCTCGCCATGTTTATAAATGAGTCGCTCTCGGCCTCGACTTTGCTGATAGGATGACTGTTATCAGGATACGAAAGCAACCTAAAAACAGTGTAAGAATAGAGAAATTTTCAAGTAAGTGTTGAAAGAAATCCAGGATTGAATTGGTTTTGCTTTATGTCACTTTGTGATTGATCCAGAAAACTCATGTCACTCTATCAACCAATCAGATTCAAAACTGAAACTAGTCGCGACTTGGTCGTCCGCGTTTTCCCGCGCTTCAAGCAGTTTGTTTATTTTTTCTTCGAGTTCTCATTGGTTATTCGTGATATTTTCCGTGCTGTGATTGGCTATAGTGCTTGTTTGATTTTATGATACTCAATGGAAAAGCGCTCTATCTATTTAACAAATAGCTATCACGTCGCTGTACGTTTGTTCAGTAACAGATCACAGAGGACGTCAAGATTTGGTTGTAACAAAAAGGTGACACACAAGGCGCAGCCAAGTGTACCACTTCTGTTTTTATCACTAAAGGAGGTAAGTTTCTAAAGAAACTGTGGTGCTGCGTCGGTAGGAGAGTATAACAGGGTAATTTAGTATTATCAACGGAGTTGATAACGTAAATTGGCCACCGTAAAGAGCTTCAAAGCTGACGTTTCTACGATTCGCATTCGCTCTGACGAAGGGCTAACACTCGAAACGTCTGCTTTGAAACTCTTTAAGATGGCCAATTTACGTTATCAACTCAGTTCTGACTTCTTCTATGATCTATTACTGAACAGATCCGCGGCAACATGGAGTCTTTGTTTAACCCTGTAATTAACCCCTAAGAGTGATTGGCATCTAATTTCTTCTTACAATATCACCACGTGACGTCATCGATGAGTCTGTCCTCCAGTAGATCATAGGTAAGAACCAATTGCATAATCCAGCTTGTTATATACCATATAGCAACATATTGTAAGCTAAAACAAACTCGCATTTTTATCGGTTATTGTTTATGGTCTACTAGAGGGCATATGCTTAGATGTCGTCACCATTAAAATTTTGCTTCATCATTTAAAACCAATAGTTTCCATGTTACCGTGTGCATGTTTCTGGGGATGGCCTGGAGCTCTGTCTAAAAGCATCGACACCAAACACTTACCTCGTCTTTGTTCCTTGAGCTTTTAAAACTTTGTAGTATTTTCTTCCTTGACTTGGAGGAACCCGCAGGTCATCCTCTCCCAACATGATCAAAATTGGAGTTTTAACCTGCAGCATAATAAAATTGCGATTAATAATTTCTTCAACAAGTCTTTTTGTTTTCTCAATTTTCCACAAGTGCGTTGTATTACGCCTGTCACGCAATGAGTGACGCACTTATTATCACAAACGCGCTCTACCTTTTTAATGAGGCTGAAGGGAGACTCTTCCAGCATTTTAACTAATGTATGGCCATCTAGAACAGCATCATGACGAAACTCTTCTCCATTTTCAAAGAAACACCTGTTAGATTGAAGGAACGAAAAAAAAAAGCAAAACAAAACAAAAGGATGAAAAAACAAGGCAAAATCAAAAAGAAAGAAAAAAAATACAAAAAAAAAAATAAACATAAACAGAAATGAAAGAAACCAGAGGTGCGATCGTTTTTTTAATCCGCGTAACTCCCTTTTCTTTGAAAAAATTTGAAAGTATAGAGAATCGATAAATGTGAGTTGTAAAGCTATGGACAAACCCTTTGATCCCTAAGAGTGACAAGCATCTAATTTCTTCTTACAATATCACCCCTAAATCACACATTAAGGTAGCAAGAATTAAGGAAATGATCACCAACTAAAAAAGCTCTTGATTGTTACTCAAATTCTCCTTGTCAGCACCTTAGTAAATGTACAGAGAATAGTGTGGAGAATATGCATGCTGATGTTAGGGTGTTAAGGGTTAACGCTCGCTGTATCATTATTTACAACATACGCCTCACGTCATAGGCTTTGCCGATAAGTTTGATCACAACTAGTTTGTATCTAAGATCACTGGAACGATGTTCCACTAGGCTTTGGTACACGATCGAGTTATCCAACTCACGATTTGGGCCAAACTTAGTATAGTCTAACAAAATGAACAGGGCCTCACATCATAGGCTCTGCCGATAGGTTTGATCACAGCTAGTTTGTATCTAAGATTAGTGGAACGATGTTCCTCTGGTCTTTAGTATACGATCGAGTTATCTAACTCACGATTTGGGCCAAACTTAGTATAGTCTAACAAAATGAATAGGGCCTCACATCATAAGCCCTACCGATAGGTTTGATCACAGCTAGGTTATATCGAAGATTACTGGAACGATGTTCCACTGGTCTTTAGTACACGATCGCGTTATCTGACTCACGATTTACACTAAACTTAGTTTAGTCTAACAAAAGTCTTGCTGAACAAAACGAAGAAATAACAAAATTTCTCTTTATTACAAGAGTACTAACTTACCAATCCGGAATGTCTGATAAACTCACCATCGCTATTAACCAAGAAATCATGTTAAAAAAATGAGTGTAAAGATAAGCGCATTTAAATTTATATTGTAGTGTATACACTTTTTTTTTTTTTAGGGAGAACCTCCAATTTGGGGGCCAAGGCTAAATGTTCTTTTTTTCTTTTTGAGATTTGAGCTTTAAACCGTTCTTAACATGTTCTTAAAGTTGTGTGGTATAGTATCGCAATAGATAAATTCGGACGTTACCAGGTAACCTATCAAATGCATTGTTTGCTTAAGTGTATCGTGCAATAGGAAAACCGCATTGTTAATGTTAAAAACGCCCTAAGTATTTGACTTAAGTTTCCTATTAGACCTAAGTTTTATATTTCTTGTACCTTAATTTACACTACTCAAATAAAAAAAAAAATGAGCAAAATAAAGACGTCCTTTACTGACTCTCAGCCTGAGTATGTTCTTAGTATGTTGTCAAAATTTTGGTTAACTCTTCAACTCCCAAGTGACCAAGAGAGAATTTCTCCTTACAGTGTCAATGCAATATTAGGCAGACAAGTGATGAGAATAAAGAAGATTAAAAAAATTGGGGGATTACAAGTTGACCCAATACCAATTTCTCCAAACTAACATCACAAGAACTTTTTAAGCAAATGAAGATCATCGCAGTATATACTCAACTTAAGCAGTTGAGAAATAAGGCCTGAAAAAAATTCAGGCCTGAACGGGAATCGAACCCATGACCTCTGCGATACCGGTGCTGCGCTCTAACCAACTGAGCTATCAAGCCAACTGGTATGGGTCATGGGTTCGATTCCCTTTCAGGCCTGAATTTTTTTTCAGGCCTTATTTCTCAACTGCTTAAGTTGAGTATATACTGCGATGATCTTCATTTGCTTAAAATTGACCAGCTCCCAGTTGGCTTGATAGCTCAGTTGGTTAGAGCGCTGCACCGGTATCGCAGAGGTCATGGGTTCGATTCCCGTTCAAGCCTGAATTTTTTTCAGGCCTTATTTCTCAACTGCTCAAGTTGAGTATATACTGCGATGATCTTCATTTGCTTAAAATGTATTTTCCGCAGTACAAATATATGACTTTCATGTATTCTTATCACACCTTCTCCATCTACGGGTATATAACGAACTCACAATTGACCAGCTCCCAGTTGGCTTGATAGCTCAGTTGGTTAGGGCGCTGCACCGGTATCGCAGAGGTCATAGGTTCGATTCCCGTTCAGGCCTGAATTTTTTTCAGGCCTTATTTCTCAACTGCTTAAGTTGAGTATATACTGCGATGATCTTCATTTGCTTAAAATGTATTTTCCGCAGTACAAATATATGACTTTCATGTATTCTTATCACATCACAAGAACTGTAAGGCAGACAGTAAGGAGAATTACTAATGAGATCTTGGGAGTTAAAGGGTTAATCACAGTCTGAACGTTCTTACAAAAAAAGTTTCTTATAAAAAAGAATGTAATTACGGTGGCCCAGAGGGAAAGCGACTTCTCTTTTTCTTCTTAGACTGAAGGGATTTACTTACGTCTCAAATACCTATAGAAATCGATAACGGAGCTCATATTTGTAAATATCTACTCACCAGATATTTCTACAACAGGGTTACGCGTAGCAGCAGCTCTGTAGAAATCCTGATATACCATTAGGAAAAAAAACACAGCACGTGAAATTAGAGATATAACCCTACCAACTAGATTCCATTCTGCCTTGTGTATGTTAAGTATTAGATCACAGATGACATCAAAAGTGGTAAAAACAAAAACTGTCATATGAGGTGCGCAATTCTGTCGCGAAAAGTTATTTTGGTAACTTTCCGCAGAGAATGTTTGACTGTACGTAGAATACATTTTACAAACAGAAATGTAGCCTGCAATGCAGGCGTCTTATTAGGGCGCATTGATGTTACAAGCTCGTGATTGATTATCCGACCGACCATTTAGCGTCAAATTCATTTCTCTCCCCAGCTTACCGCTGCCGTTAAAATCAAAGATGGCGGCTATAATTTTCACTGAGAGAATATCGTGTAATAGCTCGCCAAAATTACGCCTGCTCTGCAGGCTTGCAGAGATGTGAATCGTGATTGTTCTTACCGGATACTGTCCAATGAGATGTGTTGTCAAAAATCCCCCATGGGATCCCCCCATAATAAACACGTTCGATGTGTCGACTTCGCCACTCCCG
The DNA here is from genome assembly GCF_964200805.1 of Pocillopora damicornis. Classification (NCBI taxonomy): domain Eukaryota; kingdom Metazoa; phylum Cnidaria; class Anthozoa; order Scleractinia; family Pocilloporidae; genus Pocillopora; species Pocillopora damicornis. The sequence continues at coordinate 24,963,137 of NC_142674.1, read as the reverse complement.
AGAACTTTCAAAGCCGCACGCTACAAGAAAATTAAACAACATTTTAAAGCCAATACTTCATGACTGCGGACGCAAATTTGCGCTAGACTAATTTGTAACAATTCTTACGTGAAACATTCCTTTTAAAAGTTAGAGCACAATTCTATCAAGTAACCCCTTCCACTCCCACGATTTACTTAGTAATTATCCTTACTGTCTGCCACACAATTCTTAGTATGTTTGTTCGGAGAATTTAGTATTGGATCAACTAATAATCCCCTCATTTATATTTTTCTTTATTCTCATCACTTGTCTGCTTGATTTTATATTAATATTGTAAACAAAAAAACATTTTTGTCGTGGTCACTTAAAGGATTTTAAGGGTTAAATAGTTTTCCGGCTTAAAGGAGGGACAATTTCTGACCATAATTTGCCCAAGCATACTCTTGCCCCGTTCAAAGTTTACGGAAAAAAAATCATTAAAAGTTCTAAAACACCGAAAATGTCCAAGGACTGACAGTAGATTACATTCCCTTGCTCAAAGAATTTTATCAAAGCCAAATTTTATACTTACAAATAAACGAAATGAACGAAAACATTACTACTTGCACCCGCGCAGACAAGTGAAACGCCCCCTTAAAATTACCTGCACATCCTGTACATCTTGTATTCCGATATTTCCGGGCAGGGAGTGAAGCTGTGTTTCGCCAAATCCTATGGATCCCCTGAAGTTGACTAGTGGAAAGCAAGGCGTACATCAAGGGATTAAGTCGCGCACTGTTCAACAACTAAAGCATAGAGAGACTGTTCGATTTCTCTTCATGAAATTTGTGATAATCCTTATCAGCAGAAATTGCTATTTTGCTGGCACGTATCGCAGGGTCGGAGACAGGTGCAAAGCGCGGGGAGAGTTAGGATCAGTTGGGGATCTTGGTTTGTAATTTGCAGTCGTTAGAGAGGTGAGGCACTCCACGGCCAGCCTTCGCCGTGTTAAGTTGGGAGGTTTCATTTCCGCTGAAAATGTTGTTTTTAAAATTTCGTCATGTTGACAACACTCCAAATACAGGATTTGGCAAACCTTTACTGCTCGCCGCGATGGCACACGACTTTTTAACCTTGTGATCAAGAAAAAAAAGGAAAAAAAAAAGAATAATATAAAAAACCCAAAGTATACTTTACCACCGAGGATAGCAAATCCAAGTTTGCAGAGGCAAGCACTGGAGAGAGAGAAATCTGATAAAAAGGCAGAGTGAGGTCCCCCGTGCGGGAAAACAATAAGCGGGGGCTTCGTTTCATCCTTCAACCCTGGCTTGATGAAAACAGCTTCATACTCATCTTTGAAATCTGTGGAGTCGACAAAGTGTAGTGTTGATTAAATTGCCTTTTAAGCACGTAGGAATCTAACATTCAAAAAGTTCCTCTAGAAAATGGCGCTCAAAATTAAAAGCTACTTCAATTAACAAAGATACACCACGTTGCAGGGATCTCAATAAATTTTTCCTTAAGCAGCTGCCGATGGTGCAATATGCGACTGTGCCCAGTAAAAGGGGCTGTAAGACAAGACCCAAAAACCGGAGTCCCCTCGCAGGCTAAACATACGGCGGTATGAAGATTTGTGGGCGGCGGCAAACTCATACCCAGATCCTATCGTGTGACTGAAATGTAGGCTCGGTCGTGGAAGGTCTAGATACGAGACTAAGGCGGAATACCACCGGTAACCAGTTTTTATTGAAATGTCTGCGTTTAAGCGATTAGCTCCTCTTTTATTCACATTACATTCCAACCTGCGTTCTCGCTGGGTGCAAGTGTCATCACCTTCCATGAAATTTCATTCTCTAGGTTGAGAATTTCGGAATGAGCTAAAAAAAGAAAGGACAAATTACTTGCAGCAATTCACGTAATGTTAAGTTAAGATTACATGATTAAGAGAAAACATTTATTTGTCTCACGGAATGAGAAAGATCATTTTCCTTTTCCAGTCTGAACAAGTCCGTTGACTTTTAAGATTTGTCCTTTATTAAATTGTTTCTTTTTGTTCCCCTTAAATAAATCTGATAACAAAGAAATGGATACATCTTTTTTTTTAAACTGCGGATTACAACGAAATAAATTTTAAAAAAGCGAGTCAGGAGCAGTGGGTGCGTCAGCTTTAAAACGCTCACCAAGTACAGTACCCTAAAGTAACAAAAAAATTGTCGTAAATTTGTCTTTGGACATTATGTGTTCCTCGTAGCTCACTGTTAACCTCGAGCTTCACTTCTCGGAACAGAGATTGTCCGCTGAAAAAATATACGAACATATTTTCGTGCCAAATGGAAGTTAATATTTATCGTATTTTCCAATAGGGATTCATAGGATCAATTTCTTCACTGACCTACTTCTATCCAAGATAAACCAGGTTTTGGGATATCAGGTGGTAAAGTTGCCACCATCTAGAGAAAATAAACGAACTTCTGTTACACATTTTACAACACGTTTGTAAAATACTATCTAAATTGCCCGAATAATTATGTTCTGATCTAATAAAACGGGGCAAATGGCGTCCAAATCGGACTACAGAGTCTCGAAGCGGACTCTAGCACCTAAAACCGGGAACAAGTGTCTAAAATCTTTGGACTTGTGTCCAAATATTGGACACTAATGTCTGAAATTCAAACTAGGACGCTAGTTTCCAAAATACAAAAACGGACGCTAGTGTCCAAACTCCAAGGTCGGACACTAGTGTCCAATCCAAAATCGGACACTAGTGTCCAATCCAAATCGGACACTAGCGCCCAATTCCAAAACTCAGACCCTAGCGTCAAAAATCCAAAATCGGAGACTAGAGTCCAAAAAGACATTGAACACTAGCGTACAAATCCAAAATAGAAGACTTGAAACCAAAATCCAAAATCCAAAAAACGGACACTAGCGTCTAAATTCCAAAAAATCGGCCATTAGTGTCCAAAATCCTAAATCAGCAACCAGTGTCTAGAATCCAAAATTGGCCACTGGTGTTTAAAATCTAAATCGGCCACCAGTGTCCAAATTCCAAAATCGACCACTAGGGCCCAAAATCCAAAATTAACCACTAAGGTCAAAAATCCAAATGGACTGGAGACAATGACGTCAGCACACTCGCCGAATTCACCTAATGACACCTCTCGCAGCTAATTATTTTTTTTGTTTGATTACTTGTTTTCCTCGCGGCTTATTCAGTTCAACCGGGAACGTCTTTGATTCAGGCGAAATAAACAGTATCTGGGCAACTGCCCACCTACCCTCCCCTAACCCAGCAACAGTTAATTGATAACAAGTTAGGGTTAATGTTGGGATAGAGGAAGGGGAAGGTGGGCAGTTGCCCAGATACTGATATTGATCCGAAAGGATGTTTCTGATTATCTGTTACTTACACCAAAAACAATTCACACAGATACCGTTATTAAAAAGCTTTCTGATTTTACGATGAGCAAAGAAAATAAAGGTAACTTACCAACTTTGGTGGGCTGTTTGGTGACGAATGCGAAGCTAAAAGAATGTTACTATTGATATCAAGGAAGCTCCACGATCCAGGGGCTAACAAAGGGAGGAAATAAAAGCAATTACTGGCAAAGAAGTTCATGGCGGAAAGTTTCTAAAGAAACTGTGCACTGCGTCGGTAGAAGGGAGCGGGCGGTATTTAGAAATAATTTGGTTTGAAAAACTGAGTTGATAATGTAAATTGGCCACCGTGAAGTGTTTCTGAGGCTGACGTTTCGATCGTTAACCCTTAAACTCCTCCAAGTGATTAATATGTAACTTCTCCCTATAATATCCATACATTATTCAGTAAACAGGTAATGAGAATATTCAAACTTGTCAAGTAGAAGCTGCTATCTTGATCTGGCACCAAGTTCTCAAAACTAAATTATAAGTAAATGTCTAGCAACTAGAGGTAAGAATTAACAATCAGATCTTGGGAGCTGAAGGGTTAACTTTTCGTCAGAGCAAATAATGAAAGGCTAACGCTTGAAACGGCAGCCTAAAACTCCCGACGGTGGCCAATATCCGTCCGCTCCGTATAATAAATTACGGAGCCTCTTTTTTTCCGCTCCGATTTATGGCCCGCGCGCCTCGCGCTTGGGCTTGGTTAGCATTATGAGAAACGCAGACTCACCTGATGTCAAATTTGTAACCGTTTTGTCTTTGCAGTTCATGAGAACAATTTTCTGAAAGTGTAAACAATAGTAATAGTCATTTATTAGCAACAACCCCTTTGTATCTCACTCGGTAACCCATTTAATAGATCACAAAAGCACAAAGGCGAAGCTCCAACATAAATGAATACGCCCTAAGGACTCATGCAATTTCATTTGTAAATCCTCAAGGTAAGGTCTGCACTTCAGCCAAGTGATCCCCCCCCCCCCCCAGTATTTCATCCAACGTCGGACACTGGTGACTCCCTCGTGCTCAAAATCAAAATCATCGCAAGGTTACCCCCCACCCCCACCCCCACCCCTTCCATGGTAATTCGCCGGTACCCATTTTTACTCTTGGGTGGAGAGGCCTGGGCTTGAACCCAGACCTCTCGACCCGGAGTCCAGCGCACTAATCATAAGGTTACCGTGTCTCCCATATTTTGCAAACTGTGTTTGAAATCATATTATTACTTTTCCGCATCCGACGTTTATAAACAATCACGTTGGAGGTTTTTACAATGCAACGTTTTTCAGTAACTCAAACCTTCCCAGGAAAATTATTTCAGTAGTGAAGAGGTACGGTAATAGTTTGTGGGCTAACCTGAGAAGTTCTCCACACGGTAGACAAAATGACACTGTTCCCATCTGGCGTCCAGCATCGATCGGCGAGGGTTAAATACAAATTGTATATCCCTGGAAATCCGCCTTCTACCAAGACAAGAACACAGTTCGTGGTTCAGCCACTACTGGCAAGGTAAAAACAACTCATTTGCGACACTAAAATATCCTAGCTTGCAAGAAAGCCCCCATTATGAAAGTATAGGACACAATTTTCTCCGCCCGCGGGATGAATTGAGACGCGGCGGGGAGAGGTCTGTTGGGAGCCTGGCACTAATAACGATCAGTGTCTGACTCCATGCTAACTTCTCGCCGGTTCGCATTACTGAAGGCCTCGTACTTTTCCTAACCCTAAGCACTTCTAGAATTTTCCACTCAGAATGAAACAAATTTGCAAAGCGAACTACCACTCTTACTTTCTGGAATGTCCACAACATCAACAATAGTTGAAGTAGTCTTTGCGATCCAGTCATACTAAAAGATAAAAAGCAAAACTTGTTCAATTTATTTTCACCATCGGAAAAAAAAACTAAAAATAGGAAAGGTGTATTTGGTGAGACTTTCACTATTTGCCTGGAAAATTATCAGGAACTAAATTTCGACGAAGACAAACCAGCACAAAACAAAACAAAACAAAATGCTTTCATTTTCATCAACAATAAAAGATGTAAGAAGGGTGGGTGGGGTGGGTGAGGTAAAAGTTGCGATATCAGTCAATAAATGAAGACAATATCTTCACCCTCATACTCACCTGCATTAATCTTCCACATTTTAAATGTGCTCCACCAACATCCAAAGCTATGTAAATCTGCAAAAATATTTTCAAATTAACAAATTTCCTTTCTAATCAAACATGTGTAAAAGGTTCAAAGGACAGATTGAATGTCAGATGAAGTGGAACCAGCTCATTTCGTTGTCTATCACGTAATGCTAAGAACTAGACCAAAACTGGGGTCGCTGCTGTACTAGAAAGGAAAAGATTTGCTGGGCTGTGCGCAGGCCCTGCGCAGGCCCTTGTTATCAGCGCTGCAGTATGCGCGTTTCTCTGTCCGCGGGAAGGTCTGAGACGAGTCGGAGAGAGGTCGCCGGGGTCTGGCACTAGTAATCATTCATTGCAATTTTACTTTCCATCCTTCATGAATTATTGCAACATACCAAAACATGGTTCGCACTGAATTTAATTATTCTTATTATAGAACTTGAAATTGTCGAATATCTTTTGATCTTACCAACTTATCTTTAGTGTGATTAAAACGGGGTGAGTGGACGGCGTACTTGGGGTCAGTCAATTGTTCTGGAGTAAAATCAAACATGAATAATTAGGTTATACACATTAGAAATATTTTAGCTTGCTCAACGTATTCAGTTAGTAAACCGACGCGCGATAGTAGCGAAGGAGTTTAAAAACGGGGGAGGCTTGGGTCCAGTCACATTTATTACGCGACCCTTCCCAACCCTCGCTCGTCCCCTCGCGCTGTCTACTATATATGAGGATATGAATTGACTGGTAACCGTACTTGAGATTTATTTACAGTAGGGTATTGTTCTGTTGGTTAGACATTAATCACGTTACGTTGTAATTTATTAGCAAAACTCACCAAGACTTTTTCCATCTAGCGATAGTGAGTACAAGGCATTTCTGAAGACAAATGAGGAAACATAATTTATTACAAGACTGGATTCTGAATGCAATGTGATTGGTCATTACCTATAGTCTCTGGGTAGATAGACAACAAGATGACGTCATCGTAAGAATTTATTCCGTTTTTACAAAAATAAGAAGGGAAAATAAAGAGATCACTGCTTTTCTTGACGACGCAGCTGTAAGAGAATGTGACGGACGGCCGCGCCCTCAGTTGAGCCACTTCGTTTACACCTAGAAAACCCACAAATTTAACTTTTTAAATGATCTTACTTTCTAATAGGGCAATATATGAGTCCAAGTCTGTACGGCTCATGCAACCAACCCACAAACACAACGCTGTCATCGTTCGGACCCCAGCGGACCTGAGAAAGAAAAAAAAAAAAAAAAAAAAAAGAACCACATCTCAGTCTCACGATTTTTTTATGGTAATTGGACCGAGTGGAACCCAGTTAGGTCTGGAATCATACGAAAGACTGACATCAAAATCGGACGGACGCAAACGGGAGGCACATTTGTTAATCACGAGAACAACTTCAGACAATATTTTTACGACGGAAAAGCTGTTACCAACTTGTCAAAACAAGGACAACTTTTAAGAAATAATACATGTCAATTAAACGTATTCAGAACGAATATATACGGTTGCTTTTTTTTTCTATGAAAGAATGAAGCCAATAGTTGACCTAACAAAGTGCAAATCGGATTCTCACCGTCCAACTACAGATTCATGACTCTTGAACTCTCCTATTAAAGTTCCTGGCCTTTAGTTAGTATGAAATACGAAGCACGATTGTGAAAGGCATTATTGTGGCAGCCAGGCGAACAAATCTCCCTCTTTTTTTCAATTAGCTACAATAGCGCGTGCAATGCACTACGAATCATGCATTGCTCAGACATATGATAGAGTTTATAATCAATCACGTTCGCGATTTGCTTGTAATTTTCGTCTGTAGAATCCGATTTAATTCCATTTTGTCACCCTCATACTCACTTGGCCTGCAGACAAGTTATCAGGCACTCCTTCCAATACTCTGATCTCATCACTCTCCATGTCGTAGACAACAATCACAGGGGAACACTTGGAAACAAGCTGTTCACCCCAGTCATCCTTGAACTCAAATTTATTTCCCTTGAAATGAAATCAAAATTGATCAAAGTGAAATAAAAACGTTCACTAAGTAATTGAGTGTAGACTCTTCCTTTAGAATTTATGAGCACAAGGGAGTTTTTTCATGGACCAATTAAATACGTAGGGCACATTCAGTCATGTTGGAGATGAAATAAAGAGGCGTTACCTTTGTGCTTTTATTATCTATTAAATGGGTCAAGGCGTGAAAAGGAAATAATAATAATTGTTGCTAATAGAAGACAGTTATCATTTTTTACTTCTTTCAGAAAATTGTTCTCATTAACTGTAGAGACAAAACGGTTCCCAATTTGACTTCAGGTGAGTGTGAGTTTGCTTTTCCCATGATTAATGAGTAATTGAAGTTAACCAAATCTAACAGATGATAGAACAGAAATATCACCTTTTCTGGAGGAGGCTTGTCTGCTGCAGCATCACCTGAAAAAAAAAAAAGGAATTAATTATTGTATTAATATACATCAGCATTAAATTATGAAGTTAGAATACTGTGTACTTAGTTGCAAAGCCTTTGATTTGAAGTGAGGCTGAAGGTAACCTCGTCGTGAAAAAGACCAGTATCTAGTTAGCCTGATAACAAAGTAATTTACAGTACATTTGAAAAGCAGTTACGTTTGTATCATAACAAGGTCACCATAGCCTCACTCCTGTTTAAGGGCTTGGCAACCAAGCATGCAACTTTCAAATAGGCCATTACCCATGCGAAAAAAAAAAATAAATTATGAAGTTCATGACTGGTGCTATGGGTCTTGCATGCACTTTTGCCCTTTTTTTCTGTTCACTTTTCTCAAAACAGTTGCATGTATACCTTACCTTTTTGTTTCTCAAAATATGAAACAGCTTTTGGCAGCTTCTTTTCTGCCACATATAACAGGTACTTCTCTGATGCTGACCAAACCAGAGAGCCAAACTGCCCTATAAACATACAGATCAATTTCTTAAACATACACGTAAAAATCACTGTCAGTGAAATAACAATATTTACATTTCATGCAGATTGAGACTTGTAGGTAAGAGCTCTGATGAAGTCACTGTGTTGCATTCTTTAGCAAGACACTTTACTATCATTTTGCTTCTCTATAACAAGGAAAATGAAAGGATACTTATAAACCATCTGGAAAATCTGACAAGTAACCATGTAATGGACTGGTAATACCATCCAAGGAATGGCATAAATTCTCTAGGTTGCTTCATGCTGTTGAAACTAGGATAAGTTCTGGTGGCAATTTAGCTAATTTCCTAGCTTGCAAACAGGCTGCCACTGGCACTACCGCACTAGCATCTTATGAACTACCCAAATTCCCTGGAAGACAAAGGGAGTCAGGGGGAGGCCTCACCACCTTTGGAAGACCTTACAAGAAGCATGCGAGGCACTCCTGCATCACATCCAACAACAGCCTCCTTGCAGGCTACAGGTAGGATTCCTAGCTCATCAGCAATCCATGGTCATATGACCACTCTATGGTCTACATTTGCATATGATGGTAAATGGCTACTTTTTTCCATAGATGAAAAAAAATGAAAATAACTCAAGCCATTAAGTAAACCAAACAAAACATGGAAAGTAAATTTGCTTCACAAAATTCAAATATTTCATGTCAGAATGTTAAGTACTCACCATCTTCAAAAATTTTGCCATGCTTCTCACAAGCTAGAACATCAACATTCTTGACAAGATGACTTCGAGACCAGATCTGTACAGAGTATGGATATTTATTATTCAATAAGTTTAGTACCTAAAGAGAGAGTGAAGAAATCCACTGACCAGGTTGCAGAAGGGGAGAGGGGTGGGTGGGTGGGGGGGGGGGGGAGAAATTCCTCTTTTTGTAAAATAATGGCTGACAGTAGAAATGACTTCTAATTATAGCAGAAATTATTGCCAGATCTTGCAAAAAGAGTACATCAAAGATGATTCTGCACAAATAATGTGAAGGCTGCTTAGTTCCAAATTAACACACTTTAAGGAAATCGTGGACTACAAGGAGTCCATCCTTTTCAGCAAAGTCAGTCACATGAGTAAAAAAATCATGAAAAAAATTTGAAGGATGAGTGCATCTCACTCCCAGAGCTCCCTGTAAAACTGATTTTGTTTTTTTTTCCCCTGATGTTTTTTACTATTTGCACAATGGACTTTGCTGAAAAAAAGGAACTGTTTATAGTCTGACAACTTGATCAATGAAAGCAAACTAAAGAGGCTTAACTTGAAAGAGCCTTTAACCCATAAACTCCCAAAAGTGATTAACATGTATCCTCTCCTTATAATAACTGTGAGCTATCCAGCAAACTAGAAATGAAAATACTTTAAGTTATCTGGTAGAAGTTGTTATTTTGATCTAACACCAAATTCTCACAACTTTTTTTCAAGGAAATGTGCAGCAGGTAGAGGAGAGAATTGAAAATCAGATCTTGGGAGTTCAAGGGTTAAGAACTAAACCTTGTGCAGGAAAGTGAGGGAAACCAATAGCATACAACTGGTTTCATTTATTCAGCTTAAAGAACCCTCAATCACTGGATCAAAATTTTCTAACCTCTAGATATTGCTTATCTTCTTCTTGTCCCTTGTTTCCTGGTACTTTTCGTACAATGGCCTGGTATTTTCCACTGGGAGAAGTGCTCCTCAGTTGTCTAATTAAGAATCATATTCACCAACTATACTATGAATTAAGTATTGCCACTGTAAAACTGAACTCTGCATAGGTACAGAGCCACCTTAATTTTTTAATTGTTCAAGGTAGCTTTGAACTTTTAAAATGCAGTAGAACTTTTTGTAAAAATTTTTAGATAAATAATCTTGAAATGCTGATCTAGATGCAGCAATAATATATGAATATATATGGGTTATTAAATTCATTTTTTGTATTTCAAGTATGTAAAGGAAAATTTGGGATGATTCTAAAAGATCTAGAGTTTATTCATATGCAACCTATTATTTCCACACAAAATTTTGCTTAAAAATGGCATTTGTTCAATACCATTCTCAAGAAATAACAGCAAAAGTATATATTGCGGTCTAGGACCGTATAATGACTCCTTACAGCAATACTGTTAAATCAATCATTGAGGTCATGAGCATAAATAAACTGATCACCAACCTAAGAAACCTTGATTGTTAAGCCAATTCTCCTGGTCAGTACCAAAGGAAATGTACAGAGAAAGGTATGTGGAAGAAGGATACTGATGTCAGGGTGTAAAGCCTTGACAATAAATCTACGGATACGGTACTTACAAATGTTGAATTTCTACTGGAAATGAAGGTTCCCTGATGTTGCTCAAACTCAATGATGTGGTGTCGTAACTTGCAATGTAATTTCTAAGAAAGCTACGGTTTTCATTTCTTTCCAAATCTCTTTGAGACCACTGAGAGTCTATACTTATTTCAACTGTGTTGGAGTTTGAGTTTTGTTCAAATAGCGATACTCTTGCTTTAGACACAGAGGCAGCTTTGGCATATTCTCTGTAAACTTCAACAGCTTTGTCAAGGAACTGATCCTGTGAATAAATAAAACCCCAAATTACTGACAGTTACATGAATAAATATATTGTCATTCTATCACGGATGTTGCAATTTGATTGGCTATCCTTAGTGCTCTCTATCAACCCTATAACTCCCAAGATCTCATTAATAACTTTCCTCACTGTCTGCCAAATGATTCCCATTATGTTAGCTGGAGAATCTGGTATCAGATGAATTAGCAATTGCATAATTAATATTTTTCTTTATTCTTATCACTTGTCAGCTTGATATTACATTGATATAGTCGGAAGAAATTCTGTCTTCTTAACTCACAGGAGTTAAGGGACAGTCATGAGTAAAGAGAGTAGACTGAAAGTGTACGACTGCGGTGCATGATTTCTAAGGATAGTCATGTCAAGTTAGCATGCTTTGTGTTGCTTGTCATCAGTGAAGAAGCAAAAACAGTTTGTTTTTCATTAAATGCATAATAAAACAATTTGTAGATTTGGTTTTTTTGGTAGCCTCAGCCCTCCACTTCAGCTGATATTCTAGATGTCACAAAAACCTCATCCAATAATTGTAAAGAATTTAACAGGTTTATTTAATTGCAATCAGCAAAAAAATTGTATCTTTCTTTTGGAAAGTGTTTTGCCAAACTTAGTGGCATCTTCTGTGCTGGTCAGCCTCAGCCCTCCACTTCAGCTGATATTCTAAATGTTACAAAAACCTCATCCAATAATTGTTAAGAATTTAACAGGTTTATTTAATTGCAATCAGCAAAAAATTTGTATCTTTCTTTTGGAAAGTGTTTTGCCAAACTTAGTGGCATCTTCTTTGCTGGTCAGATTTGAATTTTCTTCTATTATCTGTACCCCTATCTCTGTAACAATGATGAAACACTAGGCAACCATTTCAATATTTCCCAACTCTGCAATAATTACCTTGCACTAGGTGATTGTAGTGAGATATAACAAAATTAATCCTCAACCAATCAAAGAATGCCCTTCTCTATAATCATCAGGGTAAGTTTACATATAATGATCAGGTCAGAGCAAGCCTTAAAACTTCAACCCTGTGATCTCTTAGTATTTCTCCTTACTGGTGTTCATGCAATTCTAATGAAGTTATTTTAGAGAATTTGGAATGGGATCAAATAATCCCCAAATTGACATTTTTATTTATTCTCATCAAGGAGAAATTATGCCTGGGAGTTACAGGGTTACGAGCTTAAAAATTTAAATGGATTGCTTACAGGTGGCCTGAAACTAGATGCATGAGATTACGACGTTCATAACACTAGAAGGTACAAATTTAGTTAACAATAACTCCTTATGGGAGAGATGAGGCTCTCAAAATGGATCGATATCTTCCAAAAGGAAATTAAAGTTGACAAGCAGCTTCATCACGTAAATAAGGCATAAAAGCCTAAAAAATCTTTCGTTCCAAAAAGCACGACAAAAAGATCATAACTGGCTCTCAATAAATTGATATAGTGGGTGAGTAAATAATTTCGCGTTTCCATGAGCGGAACAACACCGTCGACCGAATGAGAATTCGAATTAAGAAGAGCAAATTTCATAAATCTGAGAATAAACTGAGAGAAGCTTTTGAAGGACATTCGAAGAAAAAACACCGGTCTTTGGGAACAGCCCTCTTACCGCGCGAGCAACTACAAGGTCTTTCAAATAAATACTACGATCTACCTTTCAAACGCGTTTGTTTTTAACCCTTTTTCAGATTTTTGTCATCAAAATAAGGTTATTTTCTTAATTTCAATTGCCTTATTCACGCTAAAATCTGAAAATAAATCAAGGATTACCTCAGCAAGTCCTAATCCTGCCGCCATATTGCAATTTTGGTTTTCCGCGCGACTTACGTGACAGTCTCGTGACAGACGAGATGGAAGGCATATGACTGTGATGCCCGTGACATGTTTGTGACAAACTGAAATAATCAGATTATCCCTCGATCAGAGTTTTTAAATTGTTTTTCTTTTCCTTAAAAAGAACGACAGTGGCCAACAAATTTTAAGCTGTCGCTCTGAAAACGAAAACGTAATTCGTGCGCTTTCGATGATGTCACGCAATATCAACAATTTTTCACATGAGCCGATCCTAGAACGAAATACGAGTCTCATATTTTTCCCCTGCAACAAATAATAGTAAATTCAACGCAGAAGAAAAAAAAAAAGGGGGGTGCAGAGCACGGGAGGAGCGGATGTGGAAGAGTTGAAACACTAAACTCGCGCATTCTAAGGGTACTGGGAATGAAAAGAGAGGGTGTTTGGAGTGCGGGCTCACGTAGCTGGCATTCATCGAAGGATACGCCATTTTGGAACATCACAAATCTTCCAGGATAACTTCAGGTATAAAATCGCAGCCATGGCGGGCGGCCTTCCGCGAAGAATAATAAAAGTAAGTTTTTACGGCACTCTTTCCCTTCTAGATAACAGATACAATGAACGTTGGTGCTTTTTTTCTAAGATTTTTTTAACTGTAGTCTGTTGCTCCGGCTATGAAATCCCAAAAATCTGAGAAAGCCGCTTTTCGTTTCTCTGTAGGAAACGCAACGATTAATGTCAGAGCCAGTACCGGGAATAACAGCTCTTCCGTCTGAAGATAACGCTAGATACTTTAATGTTGTCATAGAAGGTCCCGCCGAGGTAACTGACACTAACTAGATCTGTTCTCTATGAGTTTGATTTCTAAGAAGTCGTGGCTTTATTAAATTCAAATTTTCTGTGTCCTAATGGTTATCATCTGTTATTACCGATTCCAGACCCCGTTTGAAGGAGGGAAATTTAGGCTAGAGCTCTTTCTGCCTGAAGAGTATCCAATGGCTGCACCCAAAGTTCGATTTATGACGAAAATTTATCATCCCAATGTGGATAAACTCGGACGAATCTGCTTGGATATTCTTAAAGGTACGGCACCGATTAAAATTTAATGTACATTCACGTTTCATATTTCCGAAAGACGCTGGTTCACTGAATTTATCTGTCTTTCTGTTCGGTAGGGCTTCTGATGTTTGAATGACCATCTGTAAATCCTAATGACTGAAATACTTTACAAATGAGATTAGAGTTGATCTTTTTTTTTTTTTTTATAATTATCTTTAAAATATGGTTTCTTATAGCTTCAGTCTTATATTTCCATTTCCCTATGAAGTTGTTATTGTTTGATTTCAAAAAAACATTTAACTTGCTAATTAATGATACAAAAATAAATAAAACAATAAAGGATGAACCCTTTTAACTGTTAAGATCTGACTTTTAATTCTCTCCTCTAGCTGCTATATATTTTCCTTTCAATTTGTTTTGAGAATTTGGTGTTAGATCAGGATAACTTAAACCTGATTAGATTGAGTATTCTCATTACCATTTTGCTGGACAATGTATGGATATGATAGGGCGAAGTTACATAACAATCTTTTCTTGGAGTTAGTTTATGTAATAACTTGATTTCAAGTGCAATTTGTTGTTAATAAGCACCAGTCAATTTTTCAAAGATAACAAAATTTCTCAAGTTGGTAGGGCAAGTGCAATTTGTAGTCTCTGAAAAATTTCAAGTGCTCATTACACCAAATTGAAAGAGAAATCAGGCTATTACTTGTTAATAATAGGTATGTAAAAACATCACAGAAAGTCAAGACAGAGGAAATTTTCAAAGCACCCATGTGCTATTTGTAATTTGCACTTCTGTCACAACTTTGCATTTGTGTTACATGAAAATGCACTCATTGTCTGTCAATTAGAAGCATGTAATTAGCTTTCTCTTGAACAGTTGCTTGATTTTTTTTAAATAGACAAATGGAGCCCAGCTCTTCAGATTCGCACAGTCTTGTTGTCCATCCAAGCTCTTCTTAGTGCCCCAAACCCAGATGATCCTTTGGCTAATGATGTTGCAGAGAAGTGGAAATTAAATGAAAGCGAAGCTCTCGTCACTGGTTAGTGTATCAGTAATGTCATTTGTGTCAGATTTATTATCTGACATTGATCAGCATAGTGTTTCAAATGACCCCTTTAGTCTTGCACAGTTTAGCCCTCTGATGCAATTCTGAGTTAAGAGAATTTGGTGTTAGATCAAGATAACCTTAACCTGATAAGCTTGAATCTTCTCATTGCCTGTTTGTTGGATAATGTATAGTTATTATTGGGAGAAGTTACATGTTAATCACTCCTGGGAGTTAAAGGCAAACAATTTTTAGTGTATTCTCTACGAGTGACCACAACCTCTTTGAACACTGTTAAATTTTTCACTCCCAGCAGAGACCAATTTGAATAATTTATCTTACAATATAAATACCTTGTCAAGCAGAAAGACCAAAAAGAGAAGGCAAAAGATGAATTTTATGATATGCATGCAGCTTTAAAGAACAGCCAATTCTAAGCACCACAATTATACGAAATATATGACATGCTGTAAGAAGAAATGTTAGTGAAAACATGGAAGTGAAAGAATTAACACTGAATGAATAGTGTATTTGCTTTCCCATGATCCCAACAGGCCTTCTTTGTCCTCCCCTGAGTCTTTCTCATTAGAACTATACTGAAAAGGTTTATTTTTTCAATTTCATTGCAGCCAGGGAGTGGACAAGAACCTATGCTATACAAAATTAGAAGCTAGAATGTACATGTCTGTTGGATGTTCATGTTATCTGTGGGTTGTTACTGAACCCTGTGCGAAGCTTATATGGCAGTTTGCACCAGAATGGTGCTTATTCTTTCAAGAGTAGTTTCAACCTTTTCTTTTTTTGTATAAAAATTCATCCTTAGTCATAAGATAAAGTCTGGTCGTGCATTTTAAATTGTAGATCCAAAGCTGAAGATACAAAAGTCCAGTTTCCAATTGCTGTTTTTAACTTGGCATTGTTCCCTTAGAAATTGATCTGTGATCCA
Organism: Pocillopora damicornis; assembly: GCF_964200805.1. NCBI lineage: Eukaryota > Metazoa > Cnidaria > Anthozoa > Scleractinia > Pocilloporidae > Pocillopora > Pocillopora damicornis. The sequence continues at coordinate 24,947,243 of NC_142674.1, read as the reverse complement.
CTAGAGGACATTTATTGCAGCAATTCATTGCAGCAACATGTTGCAGTTTCTGCAGTGTTGTTGCACATCATTTTTGTTGCAGTAAAAGTTGTCTTATGTTATCTACCAAACACAGCCTGAGCAAAAATCATCCTTAAAAGGTCTCATCTTTGTAATATGTATTCAACAAGCAGATTCAATGTTGTCTTGCACCTGTGCTGAAGTAAATCACAGATGATGTCAAAATATGAAAAAACAAAAACGTTGTTTGCGAGACACTGCTGAATATGTCACTGATGTTCTTACCACATTTTGACCTCTTCAGTGATTCATAACTGAAAAGATCCACGGCAACATAGGATCTCTTTGTTTTATGTAATAAAGAAGGAAAATGTTGATAGTAATTTCATCTGTGTGGCCTCTATTAAACAGTAGAAACCAATCAAAATATGTTTATGATGTAGCTTATATAAGGCTGTGTTGACAAGAATAACCACTGTGGGCCATTTCTTTATCACCTCAACTGCCGTCGTTCTCAGTTGAATACCACTCAGACCTTTGACTCCTTAGACTTATCAATTTTCCATGCATTGAAAGTCACGGAATCTTTTTTACTGAAAATGATGTTTTTGAGAACAATGCGAAGATAAAAATTCTTCATTTTATAATCGTTTTCATATCACGTTGGAATTGATTTTACGACTGTAATGTATGGAAAACAGCAAATTGCGAAAATTGGTTCTGGAATGAGTCATGCATGACGTGGAAGTTTTTATTTCAAAAGGCAACAAACTCAAGTCATTTTGGAGTGTGAACAGTGTGTTCATGTTTTTTTCAAAGGTCCTAGAGTAGCAACACTTAAAAAAATAAATTGACTGAAGTGGATCCACAACAATCTACCTCGTTACTACTTTTCACTATCTCAATAAATTAAGACATACAGACCTTAATCCAAAATAATTATACGTCCTTAATACGTTTATATTAATAGCCCCATCTCTGCCTACACTGATTTATATTTTGAAAGGAAGCCGAAAGGGCTATTTCATGTGAGGACACACTATTTTGGAATAAGGTGTATTTCACAAGACATGACCTCCGCGATTTTACAAGAAAAAAATTGTGAAAAAGGAAGCTTAATATTAAGTCCGAATGTGGACATTCGCGGGGCTGCTGCGTTCAAAGCGGAGACCCAGACATAGTTAAAAAATCAAGTTAAGAAAAGATGATTGAGAATGATGTTCGTACGTCCATATCAACGAAAGTGATAGTTCGCTGGCAAATTCCGTTCTTGGTGGTTCTTATTTGCTATAATGGTGACAGACCACCCCAGAGTTCTAAGCGAAAACCTCTCAAGTTCTTAGTTGACAATTAATTGAAAATGGGGCTTAAATGGCAATTATCTTCTTACATCACCCATGATCATTAAGTTATTAAGAGCCCATGACTATAAATATCGAGAGGCTAAAAAAATCGAAATTCTGATAATTTGCCTGGAAAACCCTTTTAGGGAGATATATTCAAAAAATATATTTCGAAGTTTGAAAAATCAAATGTTTTCGAGAAAATGGGGAAAAACGAAAATTTGGGTTTTTACCTAATTAATTATGCAAAAAATACAGCAAAATCGACCAACTTTAGTGAGCGAGTACTGAAGGAGGATGTTTGGTAAGAAATCGGGGGTGTTTTTACTTCAAAGTATAATTCATTTGATTTTTATTTGTAACATTTTAAGGAGCTTTGGTTTAATTTTAAAATTCACATGATTTTTAACAAAGTGCTGTCAAACGCTTGTTGCAAAAAGCGAAAAATCGAGCAACTTCAAGCCTTCAAAACGCGTCTTGGCATGTGAGAAATCATATCAAACTACATGCTGGCACAAAGTTTGGTCCTTATACTAACACAATATGAAATAAAAAGTCTGGGTAATTCAGAAAGTGCCGGCAAAATAAAAGAGTTTGCAACGCACTGTGGCCAAGGTCAAGAATTTGCTTGATGTAAATCAGTTGTAGAAATCGTACTTGAGAGCTAAGAAGTAAACAAGATAGTTAAAGATGGTTAAAAAACTCTTTGATATGGAAATTACATGAAATTATAGAATAAAAAGTCCGCAGACATTACTGAAGAGGGCTGTAGATTGATGTGTAGATACGAAATTTTCTGAAGTAGAATTGCAGAAGACTGTTATTGTCGACTCGCTATTTCAACAACACTACCTACACCTAACTATAGATAAGGGCCGCTGCATAGTTCACCATTTTTTTTGACAAGTGGTTTATTATCGATATCGTTCTTAGTTGAATAGTTACGTTTTCTGCAACTGCGATAATATTTCTTTTGAAATATCTTGGAAAAAGTTATGTGAGTAAACAAAGTAACGCAACACCGCAAGCTTCTGCTGTGAAGTTTTTCACCTCAAGATAACAGCCCAACTATTTTTATGCTATTTACTTCTATCTTTTTCGGAAAAATGGCCACATTTCTGTCATAAAACTTGATAAAAAGGACTTATGTCTCGGTAGCAATTATACCGTGTTGCAGTCCGGGCGATAATTCTCTCTGATGCAATCACGGTCTTTTTCTTAAAGGTAAACACGCGCGAGGTTTTTCATAGAGCATAAACAGAAAACGATGTCATTCTGTAGCTTTGCTTCTCTTCTTGGGGGGGGGGGGGGGGGGCTTGTGGTGCAAGTTCTGAAAATCCAAACATGGCTGACTTTGTCAAATTGAAAGACTGTACTAGGGATCAAGTGTTTCCATGTCCAAAAGAGGGCTGCACGCATAGTTTCCAACGGCACTCTTCTCTAGAAAAGCATCTCGCGTTCGGAACATGCATAAAGACGGTTGAAAGGAAGACACTTCTTGATAAAGCGAAGGTTAAATATGCTGCAAGGCTCGAGGAAGGTTCAAGTTCCTTGCCAGCTATTCCTCTACCTCCTGAAACCTGTCCTCGTAGCACTGGATATGTAACACTGCCTGAAGGCTTCGCTTCAAAACAAGTAAAGAAAGTTTACCGGTTTAACGAAAAGCAACGAGAGTACCTGACTTACCATCGGACAAGAAAGCGGCAAGAAGGTAGACACGGAAATTGTTGCAACAGAAATGAGAAGAGCAAAGGAATTAAACGGGGAGCGCTTGTTCAGTGTCTCTGAGTTTTTTTTACTTAACAAGTGGCTTCATTTTTTTCTAGAATGGCAGCAAAAGTGAAACAGCAGACAGCCCCCTGCGCACAAGCTGTAACTGAGCAAGATCTCGTTGCTATGGAGGAAGAATTTAATTTGTCAAATGCCAAGGAGTCTATTTTTGAGCAGTTAAATGTAACTCATTCTATTCATTACCAACAGTACAACTGTTCCATGGTCGAAAATAACACTAAAAAATCTCAAACTCGCAGTCTTAAAACTCCTTTGCGAGAGTTTCAATCTTGCATTACCACCTGGGGTTGATCATAGAAAAATGACATCTTACGTCGCTTTGCTCGAAGACCATGTTAGATGCTGCTCTTGAGGTGCAGTTTAAAAGGCAAATGGCAAAAGGCTGCTTCAAAAAATTGAGTTTTATATGAATGTTGATATGATACGGGGGCCGTGGAGCATGTTTTGAATCGGAGGAGCTATTGCAGTTCCCACGTAGTGTGAGCTCATTGGCACCAACTTATAATTATCTTTGAGGGCCCTGGGGCCTCCCCTCCGAGTAGGGCCTCCTTTTGTCTGTTTCTTAGTACGCCTTTCTTAATACAGAAAGACTGCTGACAGGGTGTCCTGGGGTATGCTCCCCCGGCAAATTTTGAAATCTAGGGCTTCTGAAATCACCGGAAACGCGTTTTAATCCAAAGAAAAATTTGTCAAATTTTTAATACAAAGATTAAAATAAATAATAATGATGATAACAAATTGTTCTTGGTGGGGCTATAGCCCACTCAACCCCATAGCTCCGCGGTCCCCGTATTAAAGGCGCAAACCGGAAATGAAAAAGTCCCCCTCGAACCGCGCTTGGCAGACAGACAGGATCAGGCCGGCTGGATGTTGTTCGATATAGACTCATAAGATAATTTATACAAGTAATATAAAACGAGATATATAGGACTGGATGCTTTAGAATGGAGTTTTGACGAAAAAAAGATTGTGTCCGCTTTACTCGGCAACTTCACCTTTGATCCAACGTGACAATTGTCACGCAATTGAAACATTTTGCTTTTCGTCAAGATAGTTACGAGAAATGAAACAAAAAACTCATTGGCTTAAAAAACGAATTAAACGCTATTAAATGCTGGTCATTATTCTTGTAAATTTCATGTTGTAGCCGTCAAAAGAGCCTCTCCTACACTAGAACCGTTGGGCGGTACGATTTCTACATCTGATTTGCATCATGCAAATTCGTGACCTCTGGCCACAGTGCGTCGCAAACCTTTATGTTTTGCCGGCACGTTTCTGAATTACCCAGACTTTTTATTTCATATTGTGTTAGTATAAGGACCAAACTTTGTGCCAGCATGTAGTTTGACATGATGTCACATATACCAAGACGCGTTTTGAAGGCTTGAATTTGCTCGATTTTTCGCTTTTTGCAACAAGCGTTTGACAGCACTTTGTTAAAAAATCATGTGAATTTTAAAATTAAACCAAAGCTCCTTAAAATGCCACAAATAAAAATCAAATGAATTATACTTTGAAGTAAAAACACCCCCGATTTCTTACCAAACATCCTCCTTCAGTACTCGCACACTAAAGTTGGTCAATTTTACTGTATTTTTTGCATAATTAATAAGGTAAAAACCCGAATTTTCGTTTTTCCCCATTTCCTCGGACACATTTGATTTTTCAAACTTTAAAATAATTTTTTTGAATATATCTCCCTAAAAGGGTTTTCTAGGCAAATTATCAGAATTTTCGCTTTTTTAGCCTGGCCAACGATTCTCGATATTTACAGTCACGGCCTCTTAATTGTTGCTAATTAACGGGTTCAAGCCAGTCACTTCAATTTTCTGTTAAACGGTTAGCGTTAGAGATTCTAAGGTGATAATTGATTACCAATCAGTGAAAATTTCGACGGTATTGTTGTTAATTGGTCGGCATAATTTTACTGGAAATTCCCAAAATTGAGTTTTACTTGAGCTCCGCAAATCCTCAGTCAATAACTAATTATCAATTAACAAAGATTTGAGTGCCTAGTTAGTTGGATTTCAGAAGTTTAAAGCAAAATAATTGATGCATTCAGCGAACGGAACCCAGCTAGATTATCTGGTTCAACAAACGAATTTAATTTACTTAAAAATGATTTTGCAATTACTTGTGGTTGTTTGAAAACAATTTTTGCAATATTTGCCGATCCTTCAACAACAAATCTACGCATGCTATATTCAGCACACCTTGAAATGAATAAAGAGGGTAACTTTTTAAAGAAACTGCGGTTCTGCATTGGTGGGGGAGAATAACAGGATAATTTGGTTTCATCAAATGAGTTTACAATGCAGATTGGCCACCGTAAATATATTCTAAAGAGCGTTAGCCCTCTGTCAGAGAGAATGGCAAGGAAAAGCAATAAATGAATTAAAGAGACTTAACGGTACTGTGAGAATCTTTCTGTTCGCATCTTAGTGCTATCATGGTAGGTTTATTAATCTGGTGATTCTCTCGGTCATAATTCTGAAATGAGATGATAACCCTGTCAGCGCATTTTTTAGACGTCTCTTCTATGCTATAATTTGGTTTTATCTACTGGTTGTTACTGGATATTTGCCGCCGAAAAGAGTTTCATAAGCTGACGTTTCGAGCTCGCTAACCTTTCGTCAGAGCGAATGTGTCGAGTTTACTAAATGGATTTATACAAATCAGATCAATTTTGCATCATAACATTTTTTTGGGTTAAATTATGTTTTGATACTGGAAATGAAGATAAATGCCTACCCCAAAATGAAGGCAACGATACACGTTAATTGACATTCGATGGTTTTATTGTTTTTTTGATGCCGCAAAAAATTCAATGTTGCGAAACCTCGGTAATTCTATCATCGTCAAAATCACTCAATCATCTGATACATACACGTTACATTTCTAGGTGTCCCGAATCAATTTTGAGAAAATCGAAAGTATACAGAGGTTTAAAAATATCTTCCCACAACTGCAGCGCAAGTTCTTCATCTAGGTTAACGGAACCAAGCGAGGTCTCGAATTTCCGGAATCCAGGTGGACGTGCTTTCTTTAAATATTTCAAAGTTAACTCGGTTTCTCCTCTTTCTCCATTGTGGCCTTGATCTGCTTTCTTCTCGAACTGATCTTTTCCAACGACATACGACTTGCCACTTTCCTTCACGATCAAGAAGCAACTGTTGGCGTTGTGGTCATTCCAAAGTTTTGAGGATCCAAACAATTTCTCTTCAGAAGGAGTGTCAAACAGACCTCCGGTTATTTTCTTGTCATGTTTTGACTTGAGCAGCTTTCGATATAGACGAGCCATAGTTTACTTTGTTTCCCCGTCTGGTCTGAGTGAAACTGATACAGAAGCTCACACACATAGCGCCTATATGATGTTTTGCGGCAGATTCTAAGGACATTTCCGCCATGGATATGACAACGTGTACTTGCAAATCTTAATGACATATGCACGTGAAATGTTTGTAAGATTTGGCTGTCTCTGACATGGCGAGGAAGGTTCACCCTTCTTACATTTCGTGCCAATTCCTTCTCGTTCAAAGTTTTCGCTTTCTCGAGAAACAAAAAATATGTAATTATGAGATAATCATGCACATTTGGTATTCAAATGACAGCGGTTCTAAGGATGAGCCTTTTCTGGGACATGATAGGTGTGAATGACGTTTTGGCAACCTAAGCGAAAGTTAAGATTTCCGGTCAGTGTGTCAAAACAGTGATTGGAACATTGTAACTGTAATCGAAAACATAATTTTCAAGTTTACTCATATATCATTACCTCGTTAAAGAATCAAGACAATTTGGTTTGATCAACCGAGTTGGTAATGTAAATTGGCCACCTTGAAGAATTTTGAAATTTGACGTTTTGAGCATCAGCTTTTTGCCAGGGCAAATAAAAAAGGGCTAACACTCGAAACGCCAGCTTTAAAGAATCTTTACGGAGGCCAATTCACATTATCAACTCAGCTAATAAGCTAATTATCTTGCAATACTTCCTCCCCTCCCCTCCCTCCCACTCCCCTCCCTCCCCATCCCCTCCCTCCCCCTCCCCCCACCAACGCAACATCACAGTTTCCAATAACCCTCTTTATTTATTATAGAATCAATTGTTATCCTGACGTTTTCCTGATTTTACACCATTATTTTTCTTAACTGAATTAAGATTTTGTCGTGAGTTGGATTTATTCGACCAACCTTAATAATTTTACAAATTTCTTTCACCTAATGCAAGCTTATTGAAAAAACAACAACAACACAAAAACAAAATAAAACCAAACAACAACAACAAAAACTGACAAAAAGAAGGAAACGAAATTAAGTGATCAAAACAAATTGATTTAAACTGTGATATATTAACCTCAGGGAGTTACGGTTAACATTTTCGGACAGAATTTTGGAAAAGGAATTTTTCCAGGAACATACGTTTTCGAGCCAAACAAAAGGGTGCGCCACTCCATTTCCTCTAGGGTCTTGGTGTGTGACAAGTCTCCTCAATTGCCACTCATGCTAGCAGCCACCTGTATCGATCTGCACTCATAAATCTGGTTACATCTTTGTCACCGAATTAGCCAAAGTAAACAAGTCTTTGCCTTTCTTGCTTTTCTATCAACGATGAATCGACGTAAGTTAACTTCAATTCGCCTTGAACTGCTATAAAGATCAATTGTGAATACAAATTAATTACAAATTACTTTAATTGTCTCTAGGAGGATTGTTTGTTTGCTGATCCTTTGTAAAGATCTTGCGTTTTCTGTCAAAAAATATTAGTAAACGTTGTCCCTCGATGCATAATTTGGTCATCGAGTTGACTTAATCATCTTATGCCGATATAATGGAAACGATTCGGAGCAGATAAAAAGGATATAAAGCTTATCTTTCCACATATAGAATGACTTCGACTTCAAGGCAGAGAACGGTGTTTGTTGCACTCAATCAGAAAATATTTATACACACTCAAAACAAAAATCTAGACAACAACATCAGGAACAGAAAAACACAAAAGTATTTATCTCTATATCTATCGCTCATCTTAGTTATTTATTAAAAATAATTGTTTTGGTTCCTTTTTGCTTTTTTTACACTTCCCCTGGCAGAACCATTGCAAGAAAAACATAGAAACTCGGTTAACTATTTTGTAGCCCAGTAAACCGCACAATTTTTTAAGGCAACTATAACATTTCTAAGTGTCCAGAATCAATTTTGAGAAAATCAAAGGTATACAAAGGTTTAAAAATGTCTTCCCACAACTCCAGCGCGATTTCTTCATCCAGGTCGAGCGAAGCTAGGGAGGCCTCGAACTTTTGGAACCCAGGTGGACGTCTTCTCTTTAAATCTTCCAATGTCAGCACGGCTTGACTGTCATCTCCACTGCGGTTCTGATTTGTCCTTAAGTCTCTATCTTCTTGACATTCTTCTTTTTCAACCAGGTATGAATTTCCGCCTTCTTCAACGACGATGAAACGGCCATTGGTCTTGTGGACAGAGGACTGCTTGTTGAAACCATTCCGCTTTTGTGAGGGTCCGAGAAATTCTTGGTCAGAAGCAATGGTGCGCATCCCGCCAGTCATGTTCTCTTTATTTTTTGATTTGAATAACTTTCTGAGAAGACTAGACATCGTTAGGTTCTTGTTTGTTCCCGAACGTTCAGTGCGAAAATGATTGCAAATGCCCATGTATCTAGAGGTAATTTTATCACGTGTATAATAAATGACTTTTTCCGACGAACTTTCCGCCAATGAAATACAACGTCAAGAAAAACGTGACCAAGAAGACTTTTTATTGGTGCACTGAAAAAATAAAACCATCAAATTGCAAGGTCTTTTAGCCAATCACGATTTTAGACCGGTGAAAAATATCCCGATCACAGAACCACTAGATTACCAGCAGTCTAACTGTTTTGGTCTTTTTGTATTTTCTTTCCTTTTCCTTCGTTCAGAAGCTCACGCACATAGTGCCTTTATAATGTTTTGCAGCAGATTCTAAGAACGTTTCCGCCATGGATATGACAACGTGTGCTTACAAATCTTAATGACATCTGCACGTAAAATGTTTGTAAAATTTGTCTGTCTCTGACATGGCGAGGAAGGCACACCCTTCCTGCATTTCGTGCTCTATAGATCATTACCTCATTAAAGAATCAAGATAATTTGGTTTTATCCACGGAGTTAAGAGTGCAATTTGTCTACCTTGAAGAATTTTTAAAGTTGACGTTTTGAGCGTTAGCCCTCTGCCAGGGCAAATAACAACCAGGGCAAATAACCTAAATCAGAAAATATTTGATTAAAAGAAATAGACATTCAAAACAAAAATCTAGGCAACAACATCAGGAACTGAAAAATACAAAAGTATTTATCTCTATATCCATCGCTTATCTCAGGTATTTTTATTAAAAATAATAAATACGAGACATCGTACCTTAGGTTTTTGTTTGTTCCCGAACGTTCAGCGCGAAAATGATTGCAAATGCCCATGTATCCTGAGATAATTTTATCACGTGTTTATAAAATGACGTTTTCCAACGAACTTTCCGCAAATGAAATACAACGTCAAGAAAACGTGACCACGAAGACTTTTTATTGGGGCACTGAAAAAATGAAACCATCAATTTGCAAGCTCTTCTAGCCAATCACGATTTTAGACCGATGAAAAATATCCCGATCACGGAACCACTAGATTACCAGCAGTCTGAATGTTTTGGTCTTTTTGTATTTTCGTTCCTTTTAATTGGTTTATTTTTACTAATTAAATTTATTTCTTTATTCCTTTTCTGCTCTCTCGAGATCCTTGAAACGAAAAGCGAATGCACACCGAGATATGATGAGAACTGACCCATGCGGGACGTAGGACAATCCTCATCTCATGTTTTGTTTTGTACTTATCGTTCTCGAGAATACCGTACTGTCATAAGGAATGTTTTGTTATTTGAAAATCTGATGTATTCAAAACTTTTATCACAAAATGTTGCAAAAAAACAATGTATTGAAAAAAAATTGTCATGAGGCTAAGAACTACCACTGGACAACAAACATGAACTTAGACCACGGAGCAACCCATTTAGACCTCGGAACAATCAAGGCGCAAGGATCTCTTGATAAACGTGGTCCCATGAAAGGATCTTAACGGTATCATGAACAGTAAGAGACGAACGCGAATGTTTTTTTTTTTTTCGTTTCTCACAAATAGGTCATATTTCCGTCCGCACTATTATTTTCGTTTTTCCGCGGGGTCCTGATCCTGTTGTACGCACGAATCTAAGAAAAAATTCATTCGTCAAGTTTTTGTTAAAATAGTATTTAATGCGTCCTGTATTTAAAAGGAACACTTCAGATCTCACCTTACCTTGCCTTTCTGTAAAAAATTCAATTGTTCCGGATCAATTTTGGACTTAATCGCGAATCGCGACTAAAAATCCCTCTACCGCCCTTGTCTAAAGAAACAGCATGAGTTGTTGTATCCCTTGCAAAAACGGCTACGATATTTAGTTCAAGTAGGATGGATATAAAACACATGTACACTTAGCTGGAAAATAAGCTTAGGGGTAGATTGGGCTTGAAGGAAATAAGCTGCCATATTTCAGTCCCCTCAAGGACGGGCCGAACCTGTCACTGAAACATGCCCAATATTCCTTATATATGTACCTCCTTCATTAAAAATGTCCGTTGACTATTAAAACAGCAGTTTATATCTATACCTTACATATACTGAAAGTTGTTTACCTTAATTTTTTTTGGCGCTAAGACACAGAGGAAATAGCGAGGGCTTTATGAAATAGAGAGTTCCAACGGAAATAAATATATACAATATACAACAGTATCGAAGGAACTTTATGGTGCTTTCTATTTGGCTAAATTGCACGACTGATTTGGAATACGTGCTTTTATCAAGGGGAAAGCTATTTCAGATATCCTTAATTTAAAATGGAAGAACCCTAAAAGATCGGCACAATATATTACTAGGGATACTAATGATTACCACCTAAAGTTGAAAAATGCACGTGCATTGGAAAAGACAATTTTTGTAGGCATTGCCTGGTCACGGGTTTGAATCCATTTTGACTATAATGATCACGTTTTGCAGGTTGCGGTTCACGCCATTTAAGTCGCCGGTTTTCGAGAGTATTCGTTGGTATTATTACGTGGTTGTTGTAATGGTAACAACGAAACCAATATGTACAAATAGAGTTACCGAGACAACCGTCCGTCAATTCGAAAAAATATTTATGTATGGAGTGAATGAGTTGCGTACAGATACTTAATTAATGAAGGACGAAGACGTCAGAGATAGTTGAGAGATTAACGCCATTACCAGATAACCACGCTAAAGAAAGGTTTCCGTAAGAAAGTTATGATTAACACTCAGATAATCAATGGACTGAATTTCGCACCTCTTTTCTGCCTGATAGGTCGAAATTCCGGTCAAACCTTCGCAGAAAGCGCAATTTTAACGGGGACATGCATCTATGCGCGGTTGGAACAAATCGATTTACTGAGACAAACTCATTCAAGTTCGAAAAATATTTATGTTTGGAATGAATTGTTTGCAGACTTACTGACAGAAAAAGACGTCAGCCTTAGATTTCTGAATTTGAATACAAGAACAATGTTGTTTAGCTAACAAGACTATGAATGATATTGAAAAACAAGCTGAAGAAATAACAATGAATTAAAAATTTTTCCAAACTCTGAAACTCACCCTCCCAAATGATTAGTCCTTAATTAGTGCGGTTATCCATTAACGAGTTATTTGCTTAATTATGTGTTAATTTCATAGCACACGTCGTTATATTTCTTTAAATTTTTGCATGCAAGCAAACCATTTTAACCACACTAAATATACTTGCCTAATATCGAGTTTTCCACTTACATAATTACATCTCTAAGAATTTAGGGTCCGTTTGCAGCAAATCAAACGTATACAAAGGCTTGAAAATATCTTCCCATAACTTTAAAGCCACTTCTTCATTCAGCATTTGGGAATCAACTGTCTCCTGAAATTTTTTAAACCCGGGAGGATTTTTCTGCTTTAGATCTGCCAATGTCATCTTTTTCTGGACTTGGCAGTTTCCCTGATGCACTTTTTCGGTTAGCACCTGTCCCACATCACTCATCTTGTGTTCTTGTTCTTCACCGTAGGATGAAAACCTCACTCTCTTTCTGACCATGGTGAAGCTCTGTCGGCGTAAATAGCTTGACGGTTGGTTGGATTTCAATTTTTCTCCCGTGCTCGGCTGCTTGGTACGGTCATTTGATTTGGTAATCTTTTTGAGAAAAAAAGACATCATTTAGCCCGATGTTGTTTTCTGCTTGGAGTCGAAAAGGCCAGAATTTGTGGAAACCAAATGCAATAAATCGTGTTGCTTGAACTATTTATAATGCTTGCGCACGTGATCTGACGCGAATAGCATCACGTGACTCTTAGGTGAGATGCATGGTCAACTTCAATCTTACCTCTCGAGTGAAGAAGCGAGAGGACCCTGAGAACGAGGTTGATGCACGGCCGATGAAGGCTGGTTGGTAGCCTGCCATTTTTACCTCCGTAAGTGCTGACGAAAAATCGTACAGGTGATGATATGCCATCGAAAATATTTGTTTGACAGCCAATCACTAGGCTGGGTACTATATTAGCCAATTACTTGTTTTGAGTGGAATGGAATGAGTATAATTTACCAGTAACGGGTTCATACGTACGAATCGATTTCATTTTCAGTTCCTGCGCACTTCGTAGACAGCCTGAACACGTTTTGGAAGATTATTTCTCAATCTTACGCGTGACGTGACGAAACAAAATGACGTCCACGATATATTAGCCGCTTAGGAGAGAAAATATTTGTTTGAAGTCATGACGTTTAGCGTAGTTTGTACTCTTATCGACACGTCATCACGTCATCACGTGGTCAAAATGATGTGGACTCACGAGGCGAAGCTGAGTGAAAATCGGTTATCCCCAGCTTTACGTGCAATTTCACCCTTCGTATCTCGAACCTCCCGCTAACTCGAAGCAATTTTTATTTTCCTTCGGATCATTTATTGTGGCAACAGGTGACAAATCAGAAAAAAACAGTTTACTGCAGTCCAAAACATTTACGTTGTGTCACGATTTCTGCAGTAATTTAATGTTCCATTTTCACTCGACTTCTCTAGAATTAAATTTGATTAAAAAGTATATTGCACGAATAGAAAAACAGCAAACACCGTCTTCCCTTGTTTTCGGTCCTTTGTTTTCAACTCGCAAGGCCTCCAACATTTTTCGATTTCCCTTGAAGGTTCGAGTTATCAGTCGCTAAAATCCCCGTCCACAATCATCGACTTAAAAAGGCTTCTATTTCCTTCATGATTACACTAGTTTCCGCTAAGCACGTGGTATTCTGCTTTTGATCTCGCTTGACAACAGTTTCAAGATTGGCATGCGCAGAAGGGTTGGCACCAAGTTTGTTTAGACTCCCAAACAAGTCCAAAGGACTTTGGGATGCTGGTAATTTTGACAGTCCTTTTAGAACATCGTACGCAAACTTGCTATAGTGGGCAGTTGAAGAGATGATAAGGGGTCGATGAGGATTTGCAAAGCGATCCGCTACGTCTTTAGCCACTGCTGTGTGAGGATCAAAGATGTAGTTATTTTCTTCATAGGTCGATTTTATCACATCCAGACACCTCTTTTCTGTAGTCCAATCCGCTTTAAATACAGTTGACAAGTGGCTCCAAAGATCACCAGAAATCTGAAAGAAACGAAGAATATCAAAGATCTTAAGAACAAAGGTTTCCATGCAACAAAACCTGTGCTGCAAGCTGCCACCGTTTTGGTGATTGCGAGCAGGAAGAAAATATTTTGGCAACTCAGTTTACATTTGAGTCGTTAATCAGGCGGTTTGTGTTCGGCGGTCAGCGGTCACGTAGCAGGCTCGAACGTTTGAATTGCTAAGCGGAATAAAGGTCCAAAGTTAAAGTGGAAGAAATATGTGCAAACAGATTTATTATAATACTCCGCCGCCCTCTTTTATAAAAAATTGGTGGTCGGATTATTTAGTCTTCAGAATTCCATTTAACTTAAAAGAGCAACAAAAGTTATTGATGTGACTCAAATTTTATCTCTGACGACCATTTCCTGATTTTAGGATCGCAGAGGTTTATTTCATTCAATAAGCTAAAACTTCACATCTTTCTTTTGAAAAGTGTTCCGCCAAGCTCAGTAGCATCTTTCGTGCTCTTCCCAATTTGAATTTTCATCTAACGCATTTATCACTTCCTCGGAAACATCGACCAAATGCAGGGCAGCCATTTTGAAATTTAGCGCTCCTGCTATAATCATCTCGCACGAGGTGAATACAGCAAGATATGAAACGGTGCTTGACCAGTTAGAGCGTGCGCATCCCCAATCATCGGAGCAATTATACTAATATATATTTAACATTTTGATTTGCTCTCATTACAATTCGATGTTTCACGTTCCCTGGCAATAATATATACCTTGACGAGCAACCAAACAGACAATGGAGGGGAGGTGAGGTTGGGGAAGATAGAATGAACTGAAGTAGTTCTGAAAGTAAACTTGGCGTTTTAGTTCGTTTTCAGATCTTTTACGGTAGCTGTTGGCTTCCCAAGATCTTCGCTTTACTTATTCATTCATTCACATAGTATTTTATTTTTATTTCCATTTCCTATTCACAATACTAATTCTGCTAACATGGCAATTTGTGTCAATACATAACTTGCAATACTACATCAAATAACGCTATTCGTTACCTTTTCGAAATTTTGAAACAAATTTTTTTAAAATATAAATATTTGTATCAGTCATCGTGTGGAGTTCAAAAGCGTCAAGGGAAGTTCAATGAAGAGGACATAAGGTCTGTTTTCGTAAAATGTGGCAAAAATTAGTCTCCAGGGTAACGAGAAGTGACGTCATACGTACAATGCGGCTGATCATGTTTACACCGAATTACAGTAACGCCATAGAAAAGAAACGCCTTCTTTTTCCTTTTATTTCTTTCAATTTTATAATCGCTGAAAATCTTGAATCAACATATGATACTCTCTAGAGGTTAAAAATAATTTTTCGGCGAAAATTCTGAGTAAACTGTTCGGCTGCTGAACAAAACGTCACATTACCTTAACGTCTATTCAAAGCAATATTTTCCTCCTTGAAAACTGCTTCGCAACGGTTTGAAAATATCCTCCCACAGCTGTAAGGCAACCTCTTCCTCTAAGTCCTGCGATCCAAGGGCAATCTCGAATTCTTTAAACCCTGAAGGACGTCTCTTTCTTAATTCCATCAGTGTTTCCTTCCTCTCAGCTGGAGGGTTTTTGTCCACGGGCGTCATCAAACCGCGTTCTGACTTCTCTTTGAGTTGAAGACTACCTTCATCTGAGCCACCTGTTCCAGCACTAATTGATTTTCCTTCAGCTTTGACAATGATGACATTTTCGCTTAGGTCGTAGCAAGGAAGTCGCCTGCCAAGACCACGGGTGAATTCTGTCGAAATGGTCACTTCGTTTGGGCGAGGAATAATCAACATGTCTCTCCTCCAGTTCTTACGATCGCTTGATTTGAACAATTTTGGCAGAAATTTGGACATCTTAAAGTAGCTGCTGTTTCTGATCTAGCGATGGCAAAGACTCAAGTGTACGTGTAATAGAAAAACAAGCTTTTATAAAGCAAAACGAGCATGTGTAGATGCACGTGCCAGCGATGGTTACAAAACTCATAAAGATGGTTACGAATCGACATTGAAGACGCTTTTTAGCACATGCACACCGGGGAAAACGCTTTTAAAGACCAATGTGACACGTGCTGAAAAGCCTGCAAGTAAAGTGCATCGATTACATAACTATCTAGTACAAAATATTAACAAACTGAGAGAAAAGGAAAGGCGTTATATAAGGATTTCCAGCCCTGAGAAAAGCCGTGACAACACACGTTTTAAAATACGATATTTTTTCATGTGTGTTTGATATCGCCAATCAGCTGCTGACACGTCACTCGCCTTCCGTGCCACTCGGTCTGGTTAATGAATGAATGGCAAAACCTTCACCATTCTTATCCATCGTTGTATGTCGAAATTTTCTCCGATTATGGCTGCTAAAACACTGAAAAATCCGTATCGCTTACAGACAGTGACATTCACACTTCCCTTGAAGGCAAAGAAGACCGAAATATGAAAGAAAAACCGAAAGTTATGTAATTGGTGGCTTTGGTGATGGCATTTCTCGCAGCTGAGAAAGAAAATCGACAAACGGAAGATTTGCCACAAGTCGATTTTTGTCGTGTACCTTAAGGAATTCTTTTGTCGGTAAGGAAAAAATGAATAAATGGAAATTTTGTTTATTGAAAATTACTCCCATATGTTGTTGTTTTTATAGCGATTCAACGCCTTTTTTCATCTTGAGCCTTAACGCTAACGCTCTCCACTGTTTTTATTCGGAGACTGTCGATCCTTTTACCGATTTTTCTTGTCAGCTAAGGGCTATTATTGTGTTTAGATAATAAACAAAAGAATACATGCTTTCTTTTAGATGAAGAGTTTCTCTTCTCGTGTCAACTCGACATCTCACTCTTTCGCTACACTCACATACATACATATATACATAACTTTATTTAGCAAAGCAGGTCAGGAATACGCAAGATACAAGCTGATGTGGACCCACTATAATTATAAATTAATGTAAAATCAAATTACTCAATATAAATAAGTATCTATTTATTAAATATATATATACATATCACATAAACAATCAATACCAATAATAATAATCAGAGATTTTGTTGTAAATTTAAGAGCTTCCTTTCTCAAACTTAACATTCTTAATATCACGTTTTGACAATTTCAGTCAATTTTTTAAAAGCTCGATCGCTGCACTCACTCGTGAGCTATCATGTTAAAAAAACTCGAAGAGAAATTCCATATCTACGCGCGCCTATGTATTATTCTCTATTTATTGGGTTTTGTCCGAGACACGGCATCAGGCTGTGACCTTAAGCAAGCTGCTACAGATGTTGCATAAAACAGACATGATCCACGCGAAAGTCAAACTTATATGGATAGCCGCGCGGACTAGGGCTAGGAGGGGGATTGGTTTCTACATTGCATAAACCCCTCCCAAACCTTTGATTGGAAATGTCCATAATGAATCTCCCCGGAAATACTAAAAAAAAGTGATCGTTATGATGAATTTACTCTAGTCACATACCTGAAAATGCTTATTTTCATCCAAAGATCTCATCAACCCAGACACTTCTCGTCCAGTTACATGATAAAGCAATCTTTCCAAGTTGGACGACTTGAGAATATCGATGGATGGAGAGAGGGTCTGTTGAATCCTTCGTTTACTCATGTCGTAAGAACCAGAGTGAAAGAAGTCTGTAAGAATGTTATTTTCGTTGGAAGCGCAGATCAGATTATTGAGAGGTATTCCCATTTCCTGCACACAATAAAGAGAAACATTTATGCCTTGAATTCTAAGAGACTTTCCTCTTTCTAATCTCACAAAACAATTCAAATCATCATTTTCATTTTCCTATTCAATGACAAAGATAATTGTTGTGTGGTTTCTGAAGTGTGCTTCTTATTTACTAACCTTTGCATAGTAGGCAGCCAGAATATTGCCAAAGTTTCCTGTTGGTACACACAAATCGGCCTCCTCGCCCATGGAGATAACTCCAGATTGAACAAGATCCAAATACGCCGAGGCATGATAAACAACTTGTGGTAATAATCTTCCCCAGTTTATAGAGTTCGCCGCACTCAGCTGTACACCATACGACTCTGTTAGTTTCTTGCTAAACGACATATTGTTAAAGATCGTCTTAATTGCAGTTTGGCAGAAGTCGAAGTCGCTTTTCACTCCGATCACGCGCATATTTTGACCATCAGATGAAACCATCAGCGCCTTTTGGATCGAACTGACACCTTCCTCTGGGTAGAGAATAAGGACATCAGTATCAAAGTTCTCTTTAAAACCCTCCAGCACTGCGCTACCCGTGTCTCCTGATGTGGCAACGAGAATGAGACGTTTAAGATCCTCATCAGAGGAACACGTTCGAGAGATAGCTTCGCTAAAAAACTGCGGTGTCAACTGCAAAGCCATGTCCTTAAAAGAGGCGGTAGGTCCATGGAATAGTTCTTGTAGATAGAACTGCTCGTTAAGTTTGACAACTGGGGCAACTCCTTTGTGTTGGAAATTACTGGAGTAAGCCTTTTTAATCATTTGGCGCAAACTTGACGGATGAAGTTCGCTTGGTGAAATCCATGTTTCTAGAATTCGCAAAGCTCTGTCTTGGTAGCTACAGTTTACAAGCCTTTCCCATTGACCTATAAAGCAGAAACAAATCGAGAAATAATTGACTTTTCGTCTTGATACGATTGATCGTCGACATAATAATGGGATAGTGTTTACTTTCTCTCTTAGTATTGTTATAAGTATTAAGCATTTTTCGATTGACTGTCGATCAAACGATCGAATTCCTTGAAGCGCGGGAAAACGTGGGTGACCAAGTTGGGACTGACTTTTCAGTTTTGAATCTGATTGGTTGTAAGGATAGCGCGAGTTTTGTTGACAAATCAAACGGCGATGTAAAACAAAATTAAGGAATGCTGCCTAACTTTCAATTAAAAATTACTGAATGATCTCACCTTCAGTAAAGTGTGGTATCTTTTTCTTGGGTACGTATAGTCCTCCGTCGGGCGCCAGTCCTTCTAACACCACTTGTAAAAATCCTGGACTGTCACCAGTGTCAGAGTGTTCCTGTCTTGTGCTTGTAAATCCCTGATCGATGCTTAACTCTGCCAAACTTTTCCGAACTTTGCTGGCAATTTCTTCGATGGAGTCTCCATTGGCACAGATGACACGAACATCATAGCTAGATTCGTAAAACTGTTTACGATACTGAAGAATTTCATTCATACTAATACCTAAAAAGGCAAAGATTGGACATCATAAAACACAAATATTTGAGAACAGTTTTTATTTATTGCCTGCAAGGGGGGGAGGGAAGTTAGTTGGGATCACATAGCTTTCATGGGGAATGAAGGGGAATCAGTCGTCGCTAACAGAGTATAATGGAAGGACCATGAGAGAGGAAGGGGGGAGGGAGGGTGTGTAATAATATGACAGAGCCCTTTCTTCTGGGGCATCAGGTAAATTTTGTTGTGACAAAATCAAAATCCTCCAAACCTCCCTTTCCCCCCCCCCCCCTGCCCTTCCCCTCTCCTCTGGCAGCAAATAATGACCAGTCCCAAAACTTTATATCTGATTTCTTTTCTAAAATCTTTACATAACAGTTATTTAAAAGAACTTGCCACTATTGACCTGATAAACATTACAGTCAACCCACCCACCCTGTGATCAAAGCATCAATTCTCTACACTGTCTACCACAAATCCATTATAACTTTCACTCTGAGAATTTAACACTAAATTACACACTACCCCCGAATTGAATTCATCTGTTACCTTCATTCTGTCCAACAATCCTGTTTACTTTCATAGCAGCCAGACGATTCAATATCTCTTCATCTGCCACATCTAAGTACACAACAGTCCCAAGTGATCTGGTGTGATCCATGGCTGTTGCATGCATTGGATTGGACCCACTCAAAGACACAACAGCATTGTTGGGAAAGAACTGCAGCAATGCTTGCCCCTCTGCTTCAACAAAACCATCAGAGCCCACTTGAGACAACTAGATGTCAAAAAAGTTTAAAATTCAATTTACACCCAAGAACAAGCATACTTTTCGAGAAAATGACGATTTGTTTTATGCTTTTATACTTGTGAATACCAACAACAAAACATGGCCCTACAGTGCTCCAAGTTCAAATGTTATTTAATTTATTTCTATAGTGGATATTCTTCACAGCTGCAAGATATAATTTACCTTTTCTGCAACTGTCATTCCCCACACCTTCTCCAAGACATCATCATCAATATCAAGAACTTCCCTCTGCAAATGTCTCCCAAGGATTCTTCCAACAGAAGTTTTTCCTGCACCAGGACTTCCCATAAGAATAATATTGTCACCCTTGTGAAGTAACAGTGAAAATTGAAAATGGTTGTTTATTAGAAGTATCAAGTCAGTCTAACATATCCTGAGGGCAGTTAGGAGGTAAGTATAAGGTGACAGGAAATTATTACGTGAGGCATGACACTGAGAAAGGACAGGCTTCACTTTTGCTAAGTGCCAAGATGCTGGTGTTGAGTTGTATGCAGTATTAATTTGTATTGGGTAAGCTGGATTATACAAACAATTTTTTTGGTACTCGAGATCTATTGGAGGACTGATGCACAGATGACATCATCATGTTGCAGTGCATTTGTTCAAGAACAGATCACAACAGATGTCAAAATGTTGTAACACTCAGTGACACACTCTTTTGTATGCCACTTTTTTGTTCTTACCACATTTTGACATCATTTGGGATCTGCTATTGAACTGGTGTACCACAACATGGAATCTATATGTTGATTATCCCATAGAAGAGTTCTGGTGAAGTCTGATAAGCCCAGTACAATAGTTTTTTACTGCTAAAGCAACATCCTTGATACAACGGATCATGTGTACTATAGGTGGACTCGGTCGACATATCGGCCGACAGTCGACTATCGACCGATAGTCGGTCGATAGTCGACTGATAGTCGACCGATAGTCGACCGATATATCGACCGACTGACGGCCGATGCATCGGCCGATATGTAGCGATTAACTGCCAGTGAAGTATCGGTCAAGTATCGGCCAAGTATCGGCCAAGTATCGGCCAAGTATCGGTCAAGTATCGGTCAAGCATCGGTCAAGTATCGGTCAAGTATCGGTCAAGCATCGGTCGACTATCGACCGATAGTCGGTTGACTGTCGAGCGACAGTCGGTCGACAAGTACCTTGACAGTCGACCGATATATCGGCCGATGTATCGGCCCACATGTCGACCGAGGCAACCTACAGTACACATGATCCGATACAACAACAACCAAAACATCCAAACTAATTACTATTCTACTTTATCTTATATCCAGACGTTTAGTTTTTCTGGATGAAAAAACCTTAGTCAAGATACAGTAGAATACTACTTCATCCATCCATCCCCCCCGGCCTCACTAATTAAGAAAACACCAGCCTCCCAGCCCTACTCCCCCTGCCCGCTGCCCCCCTGCCTCCCCCCTCCGTTAAACAGGAAAAAAAACATAAACAAAGAGCGAGTCATGGACAAAGTATTGAGCGATTTTTTTTACCTTTGTCCTTCCGTCTTGCAGGGATCTTTTCTGTAAATTTACAAGATATTTCCATCTATTCCTTTCGAAGCACCACATTGAGTGATTTTCTCGATTCCGACTCGTAAAAAAACCATTTGAAGAAACAGCGCGAACAAGGAATCTATGCAAACCCATTCGTCGAAGACATAAATCGTTCGCTCGGCAGTTCATTCTGTGGAACATTTTGCTGATGGGGAATAAAATCTTAGAGTTAAATCTTGCTATAACGCATCGAAAAAGTGAAAAGCAAGTCACTCAAGAGTCACGCGAATGTAACAGCTCACATCGTGTGGCCACGTGGAGAGGTTATTTTGTCTGGAATTCAGGGGGTATATTTCATGTAAATTACATAGACTACAGCTTGGTTTCGTGCCGCTGGTTGTTAACGGTCGCAATGATTTGCACATGGCTTCGAACCTTCGATCAGGTTATGATGTTTATGATGCTCTTATCCTGGGTGCTAAAGCTGATGTTCGCGAAATCTTTGTCTCATCGGGATCAAGAAAAGTAGAATGCCGTCATCTAAGAAAGACTTGAGGCAAGCCTAATAATTTCATAATGATAGTTAGCTGTTGGATACGATGTTTTTGTTCAGTTGTAGATATATAGAGTTCACCCAGCTCATGGAAGCACAACAATCATTGAGATCGGGGGTAAACCCGCATATCCCAGAATTCTGGTGTAAATTGAGTGCGATATGCATGTAATCCGGCACTCAGTTTGTTGCATCATTTTGGATCACTTCGTTGAGAATTTTTACCACTTAAATAACGAATATGATGATTGTGATTGCTATAGAGGAAATTTATGGCTGTATCATGACTGGTATAGTTTATAGAATGGAGGATCTTTTCTGTACATTTTAATGTTACCTACGGCGTTATTTTTTACTCCTTGAAGCATGCACACAAACAAGGTAGGCCTCAGTGGCCTTGCCTGGGATTTCTTATTCACCCTTTTTTACTGCCCCTTCCCCCCCTACTTCCACTTCCTCCCCCCTCCTTTTCCTCCTTCCCCCTCCTTCTCTATCCTTCTCCTTCCCTCTCTCTCCTTCCCCTTGTTCCCTCTCCTTTCCCTCCCTGCCCCCTTGCCCCTCCTTTCCTGTCCTTCCCTGTCCTTTGTAATTCCCTGTCCTTCTTCATATTTCCCTGTCCTTCCCCCTCATTTCCATCCTTTCCCCTCCATCCCCTTCCTTCCATGTCCTTCCCCTCATTTCCTCTCCTTTCCTTCCCTGCTCCCTTCCCCCAACTCTGTTCTTTCTCCTTCTTTCCCTTCTTCCCCTCCTTCCAACTACTCCCTAACCCCCTTCTTCCTTCCCTCTCTCTTTCTTGTCATCTCCCTCCTTCCCCTTTTTCCCACTCTTTCCCCTCCCTGCCCCCTTTGCCCTCATTTTCTGTCCTTCCCCCTCCTTCCCCTTCCTTTCCCCTCCTTTCCCTCCTTCCCCCTCCTTCTTGGTCCTTCCCCCTTCTCCCTCCTTCCGACACCTTACAACCCCCCCTTCTTCCTTCTCTTATCTTCCTTGTCATCTCCCTCCTTCCTCCTGTCCCTTCCTACCCCTGATTCATTGGCAGGAATTGGTTGAATTTTTGTACTGAGTTGTCCAACCATATTCAAGTTTAGTGATGTTATTCAACAGAACCAAGCTTGGCTTGTAGTTGGTGAACTGTAGCTTACTGGCCCGATCTATTTCAGCTGATTTTCTCTATACTTTGGAAAAGGCTTTAATAATCCCTATCATTTCCCACCTGTAGATCTCAGTGTCCTGTTGGCTTTGAAGCTGTAAATCTAGATGACACCAACAACTGTCCATTGCTGGAAGATGTTGTAACTGATCGTGATAACTCTTCCCTTTGGCTAATGAAAGTACCTTATGATGTAAGTATTCTCCATTCACTCTGATGAAGGGCTAACACTTGTGACATCAGCTTTGAAACTTTTAACAGTGGCCAATTTAGTTGTTAAAACTAAATTACCTGTTAAACTCTCCTACCTACACAGCACCACAGTTTCTCAGAAACTTACCTCCTTTAATTCAAGTATCCAACTTAGTTTTCTTTCCCAAAATATGCTCCAATTGAGTGTCGATCAACCAGAACCAAAGTAATCACTACGGCCAGTCAGAACAAAAGAATATATCACAAGGAGCCAATAAGAACTGAGGATGAAAACAGGCCAGTTGCCTTTAGCACAGGAAAACACACTTAACCAATGCAAGTTGCACTTGGTTTAAGAGTATAATTTGATTGGTTGAGGAAGTAGGACAAGTTATCTGGACCAGTCACAAAGTGAAATCAAGCAAAACTTAAGAAACTCCAGATTATTTGATCTAAGACTGTTGTAATAATGACTGTGAATATATAATATCATACATGTGAACTGTGGATTAATGAATGGAGAGGAGAGTGATCTTTGCAATAATGAACACTATTTAATCTTCAAATCTTAACCTGCAGTTCTCATATATGAAATTCATATTTTCTTCGTCATCACAGGTAACTTAATGACCCAACCTTATTCATTATTTCAAACTAACAAAATGACCAGTTGGCATATTAGCTCAGTTGGTAAGGCATTGCACCAGTTTCACAGAGGTCATGGGTTTAACTCTTGCATAGCCCTGAATTCTTTTCCAGACCTTATTTTTACTGCTGCTTCAGAGGTGTTCATTACTGCTAAGATTGCTCTCATGTTCACGTTCTAATTAAATAAGCAAATTGGCAAATCAGATAGAGAACAAATCATCAACCAGGCAATGAGAAGTGCTTTAGTGTCCTGACTTACTTTTAATTTCTATTTTTAGTTTAACTTGGAAAGTCTAACGGGCCAGACTGTTATTTTAAATGGATCACAACATTTATCTCTTGATGTCACACAGGTATTTACAAGGTCTTCTTGTTCTACTTGATATTCAGAAAATTAAAAATAACTCAGTCTGTTATTTAAGCATTATGACCCATTAGTTGGTCATGCTAGGTTTTGTTTATTGTGTGCCATGTATGTACTGAGATTTACAGTGTGAAGTACTATCATTTGTGTCTCTGATTGGAAGAGCGATTATTTTCACATTTTTAGCTTTGTACTTCACAGTGTAAATCAGAAAGTGCTTGAACAGTTTTTATTCACTCATCGAGTGGCATTAAAAAACCTCACTTCTTTTGCTGCGCTCACTCATTCTTTTTTTTTTTTGATGCATGGCAACTTGTGAATAAAAATTGTTTGTGTACACTTTCCATGATATAATCTGTGTCCCTCAAGAGTAAGTGGTTTGACCTCAGAGTTGAGATTATTGAAATGTCAGTCATTTGTACAGAAAAAAGCACTTCTTGGGACACCTCTTACCTGGATTATCAGAGTACATGTACATGATCAACTGCTGATGCTATTGTAGTGACTGTCAGAAAAAGAGGCAGCTCTTAATTATGTTCATGGTTGTTCAGTGTAGCAGCTATTATAACATGCTAGTAAATTTGTCTAATCAAATTCAATTTTACGAGCTTGCTTCATATTCCTATTGTGTGCGCTCACGACATCAGCAAACAAATCCCTTGAGAAAAAAATTTTCCATGGGGTTGAAAATGTTCTAAAACAATTGGTTCATACGTCAGCTGTGCGTTCATCGAGATATGAAGCACTTGGGAAGTTTGGAGAGCACTCCAGAAGCTAGAGTTGCTCATGGCTACACCTTGAGCAACTCTTAAGCATCTTTTGTGCTCTCCAAACTTCCTGCGTGCTTCACATCTTGATGGACGCACACTGACATATGAACCAATTGTTAATTGTTCTTTGGGGAACTGTGGGATAATAATTGGTCTGTTGTTTGTCTTAAGATTCTTACTCTCTATTAAGGTAGCAAGCAATTTGTATTTTAGGCGATACTGTACTTTCACTTTTGTAGAGTTGCTTTTCTCAGCATGCACTGCAATGTATTCAAAAGAGGAAGATATTTTTCTTCAAAAATCAACTTTCACCACTGCACATGATGAGATACAGACTTGTTAATCCTTTAATTCCCATGAGTGACCAAACAAGAATTTCTCCTTATATTATCAATACAGTATCAAGCATACAAGTGACAAGAATAAAGAAGAAAGCTCAATAATTATTACATGTAGGAAACTACTAGTTGATCCGATACTAAATTCTCCAAATTGACATCATAAGTATTTTATGGCAGACAGTAAGGAGAACTGCTAATGAGATCTCGGGAGTGAAAGTGCTAATTACTTGGAAACGAGTCTTAAAAGTACAAATAAGTGAGTACTATGTTTTTACATGTGAAATTTGTGTTTACAGTCTGTATATGCATCCACAGGGCAGAGGGAAAAAAAGATATGAAATGCATTCAAGGGCAGGTAGCACTGCTGAGGTAATTATAACTGTGCCACTTTAAAATTTGTTCCTTCAAGTTGGGAGCAATGGTTTTCTGTTGTTTTTTTTTATTATTATTTCAAATGTTTGTTTAATTGTTTTTGTGATTTTTCAGCTGTCTTCTTTTACTGTATTGCTGCCATCTTCCAAACGAAAATCTTTTTGTTCAGGTAACAATGATACTATTTAACCTTTTGCACTCTAATATCAGTTTACATATTCTCCATACTGTTCTGTATGGATTTCTTAAGGTGCTGTTAAGGAGAATTTGTTTAAAAATCAAGCGCTTCTTTTCTTGGTGATCATTTCCTTAATTCTCGTGACCGTAATGTTTGATTTAGGGGTAAGATTGTAACGAGAAATTTGAAGCCAAGCACTCTTAGGCGTGAACAGGTTAAATTATCAGACTCCCAAGACAACAAAAAATATTTCTGTCATACTGCCCAATAATAATGGCTCACTTTGCCCCTTCTCCAGTAAAAAAAAAAGGACTCCATTATACCTAAGAATGACAGTAATGTGTTTAAAAGCCTTTTACGACAGTTTCTATTTAAAGTATGGAAGGTTTATGACCTTTGAAATACCACCTGTTTATGGTTTGCCCTAAATTTAAGTTTGACTTTCAATTGCCCCTCCCCCCCCCCCCCCCCCCTTATAAATTTTTGGCTCCCTCCAAGCTTCTCCTCTCGAAAAAATCCCCAGTTTGGAAGACATGGAAATATTCAATCTCCCCTTGGAACTATTAGAGTGATATCACTTTTTTTTCATTCAATTTGCTGATATTAGGAAACTTTTCTATTTTTAGCTGGTACATTTAGTGGACAGATGAGTGTCATTCAGTCTGTGGTTGTTCCTCCGTCCACAAAACAAGAAGTCCCAGAGTCTTCCAGGCAAAGTTCACCGAGTGAGTAGTTTTGGACTTGATCGCTATTCGGGTACCGTAACTTATTCCTTTCATGCATTACGTTGCTGCTATTTGATCCAAGCTACAATCTTCTTTTTGTTAGTCTATGGTGGTTTTCGCCTCCTAAAACTCCTAAAAGGTCGCCCCAGCTAGATCTGCAATGCTTACCTCTCCTCGAATAAATCCTCCAGCAAATATTCAAAATAATTTGTCTTCAAAGGGTAGAATTTTATCAAGTTTTTAAAGATTCTTCGGCAATGAGATACACTGTAGTTTGTAGCCTCTCGAAATTCCATCTTATTTTCGAAAGCACATGGAATGAAAGCCTTTGAAACTCGTTCGATATACCTCCATGTCATTGGAAAGGTACGTCTTTTGGTGTCTGTAGTAAAAGTGATTGTTCATGTTCACAAAATACGTTTATTTTTCATTTAACAGAGAAAGCGAAGCGAACATCAAGCCTCGTTGAAGACGACATGGTATCAAGTTCATCTGCTAAGAAAAAGAAGAATAAAGAACAAAACCACATTACCGAAGAGAGTTTTCTTGAATCACCAAAACATAAAAAAGATAAACGGAAAACTGACGTAGCAGAAACACCAAATGAAGTTAGTGATAAATATCAGAAGCGCAATTCTCCGAAGAAGATAAAGGAGAAGGAGAGACCTAAAGTTGATCTAACACAGTCAAGATTTGAACCAAAGGCTGAAAGAACAACAATTGGAGAACAGTGTTTAATACAATCGCCAAAGAAGCGTAAAAAGGGAGAGGTTGTCGAAAAACAGGGAAACAGCGAAGATTCACCATTTACGTCAAATGAAAAATCGCCAAGGAAACGTAAAACAGATGTTGTCGAAATTCAAGGAAACAATGAAGAATCACCACTGATGTCAAGTAAGAAAAAAAAGAAACGTAAATCCAGTGATACAGGAAGCCCAGAATCTGCTTTGCTTGAGGAAACTATTCCACGGTCCAAGTCGGATAAAGACAGTTGTTTAGAAGTGAAGAACATGGATTCCATTAAACGCAAAAAGGATAAAAGTGGACATGAATCTGAACCCGAAAAATCGCGGAAGAAAAAGAAACATTCAAAAATGAAAACAGGATGATTTAAGATGACAGCGGTTTGCGAGAAATACTAAAATTAAACTTGTTTCTGTTTGCTTTCAGCAGTTCCTTTTTCTGGGCAAAATTCTTTTGTATCAACTGTGAACAACCATTCCTCTTCAGGTGTTGTTGGAAGGATTATTGGAAAATTAAGGAAAAGTACTGTTCAGTTCTGCCGTTTGATGTTGCCTTAATTAAATATTTTACTTCAATTCGCTTCTTATGCATCTTTTATTTGTTTGTTTTCTGCATCACCAATCTAAATGTTATGAAACTTTCTCTGTCTATGATACTTAAGGAATTCCGGTCACTAAGTTCCAGTTCCCTGAGAAAAAAATTCGAGGTTTTCGTTCTCCAGATGAGTAAAAATTGGCTAATATTGCTGGTGAAAGTCGGGAAACTAGTTGGTTTTGTTTTCCCTCGAGTCTTGGGAAAACAAAACTGACTGTTTCCCTCGATACCATACATTTAGTGAATAATATTAGTCGTCGGCATTTTTCGTACGGACTTCATGCTGTGGCAAAATATGTTTCAGCCGACAGTGGACTATTTTGAACTCTTTACTCCACGAATCTCAGCTGAGATGCTTCACAATACATGCAGAAAGTCGTTGTCTAATTCGACTACTGAAACAAACACTTCAAACCTGGTGGTCTCTGGAACACATTTCATGCAAGAAATACCGTTCACTCCTTCTCTTACAAGGGCGAAATTCCAATTATCGGTTCAGAAAAAAACGAAATTTCTGGTTAATCAGCGCACTCTTTGTGTGTTGAAAAGGAGGCCTTCATAGTCTTCGTAAGGAGGCTTTCCTTTAATTACCTTCAATATGAAAATTTTGACAATAGAAAATCTTAAGAAGAAGGAACGTAATGGGAAATGAGTTGTCTTGATGTGACAGCCTCAAGCAGAGAAGACAGTTTCCTCGCGACTTGAACTATCCTCACTTGTCAGCTGGCAATTTCTGGGAATCTTTTGATTATCGCATGTATTCGTAAAGTTTCCTCTCCTCATCTGCCATCGAGGACTTTACTGGATTGTCTTGCCTTGACCGACCTTTGTATGTAATAAATATTTTTTCTCCAGAAAGGTCCCAAATTGTTCTTTATTTTCAAATAAGTTACTTTACCACCAGCGCACTCTTTTCAGGGGTGTCGCTGCTAACAATCACCGCCATCAATGTGGACAGACTTCTCGCTTTGACCCTAAATTCATGCGTTGAGGGGATTCCAGTCCTTGCTTCCCAGATTCCACCGCTTGAGCTACCGAGCCATATGTTGAAAACGAGGCTTGTAATTATGCCTGGGGCAATATTAAATCAAAACCTAGTCAGCGTTGTTTACTTAATGATCACGAAAGTAACATGTAGCCATTGCCAATGGATAGTAAAAGTAAAGTAATTAAAAAGAGCATGAACGTGACCCAATTTTTTTTTCCCTCTTGAAATGCCCTTCTTCCTTTAAGTATTCACCGTTCTTTCAAACCCTTAAAGACAATTTTATACTCCATCTCTTGATAAATATTTATTGTTAAAATACAAAACAAATCCGAGATATTAAATTCGTTCAAGATTTGCAGCAAACTTATCAAAATTCAGTCAAAGTTAGACCTGATTACTATCAAAGATAACAATTAACTATACGAATACAGATCAGTTTGGCAAACATATGTCAAAAAATGGTCAAAATAAATATCACTTCGTTTGAAAAAAGAGGAAGCGGAAGGAAGCTAAGTTATTAAAAAAAAATGATAACAAGAAACCGCATTTAGACTTAAAGCTCGCAATTTTTAACGCATGGTCTATTGATAAGTTTGGTCACCGTCATGCTGAGTAGAGGAAACATGTAGATCTTCAATTTCTAAATACAGATCTATTAAACAGCGAGATAGACTACGTCTTTCATAGATTAATATCGTTGCTAGTTAATTATTGTTTTAATTAAAATGTCGTTCCCCATGTTTGATTATTTTATCTGAAATGTTTAATTTCCTTAGTAGAGTGTGAGTTTCTTTGCAGCTGTGAGGATCAAATGACAAACACACTTCATAGTTTTGAAGTTTTCTGCATCATAAGGTCAGCAGGCTCTAGGAGGATCACTTCATGCTTGGCCAAGGTTAGCCTTCATGCAAAAGAGGTTCTGAAAACTACCTTAAACGTTCCACTTATCCCTTAGTTTGCAAAAGAGGTGGGTTCCCTATACAGTGAATAATTTAGACCGTAGGAAAAACCTTGACTATGCAGGAGGAGTTGCTAAAGTTCAATACTCGAACAAGGGATGTTGTAAAGAAAGGTGTTCTTGCATTTTGTCTTGTCTCGAGTGCGGGACAAAGAAAAGATTTAGAGTCCCAAAGTAGAATTGCAACTCAGACCTTCGAACTGTAAGCTTTGACGCTCAACAACTGAGTCATGGATACTTTCTGGCGAGCTACAACCATTTGCGAAAATGGAAACTCTTAAGAAACTCTTAACGGTGGCTAGTTTAAGTCATCGACTCAGTTGATAAAACCCAACAATCTATTCCTAAATGTAAGAAATAGGTAAAATGATGTTATGATTCGCAAGGATCTTCTGAAGTGAAATATTACTTTTTCACCTTTTTCCTTTTTCTTTTCAATTACAAGTTATGCAAACTAACTTTTTCTCTTTAATAGAGCTTTCTTGATCATTTTATTATGCTACAGATTGACGAAATATATCTGTGTGGCTGGGAGAGTTGGGTCTCTGAAGAGCTTATTAAAACAAGCCTTGACTGATACTGAGGAATTATTGGATAACCTTCCAATTATATCAAATACAAAAGATGCCGAGTTTAAACATATCCAAAGATATAAACTCGACAGATCAAGTCGTCTCTTGCATAAGAAATCTTGAATTTTACCAAAGAATTTTCCTTGCAACTTTGAATATTCCTTCTGCCATGATTACACTGATAGGGAATTCTCTTGTAATTTTGGCTCTTCTGAAAACGACGTCCCTTCATCCACCTTCAAAAGTTTTCCTTGGATCACTTGCACTTACTGATTTATGTGTTGGCGTCGTTTCACAGCCCTCTTATGTCATGATTCTATTACTTCAGGGTAAAATGTGTCTTTATCTACAAATCATCGCCATCATTAGCATTACTTTGTTTGGAGGGGTATCACTACTTACCGTCACAGCGATCAGCGTGGACAGACTCCTTGCCTTAAAAATGATGTTGAGATACAAGCAAGTGGTAACATCAAGACGCACACGATTCACTGTTGTTATATTTTGGCTTGTGAGTGTTATAATTTCGATTATGCTGGTAGTCAACTCTTTTATCATCCTTCACATTATCTGTACAGTTCTGCTGCTTTGTACGGTAACTTCCACCTTCTGTTACGCAAGAAT
Organism: Pocillopora damicornis; assembly: GCF_964200805.1. Taxonomy (NCBI): domain Eukaryota; kingdom Metazoa; phylum Cnidaria; class Anthozoa; order Scleractinia; family Pocilloporidae; genus Pocillopora; species Pocillopora damicornis. Next base: position 24,916,125 of record NC_142674.1, on the reverse strand, counting down.
ATATAACATACTTCGTCACCACCAGAATCAAATTCAAGTTATTCACGTTCAAGCTGCTCCCCTCAGCGAAGGGAGCAGCTCCTTGATAGCAAGATCACAATACAAAAAGACGGTGTCCAGTGCAATATGGGTACAGGGGGTATTTCTAGCTTGTTACAGCCCATATTTATTTGCAATTATATTTATCCTAACTGGTACATCAATATCATCGTTTCCTTTCTTTTGGGAACTTGCAGTGTCCCTGGTGCTGTTTAACTCAAGTTTAAATCCATTTATTTTTTGCTGGAAAATTTACGGTGTGAGAAAAGCTGCGAAGGACGTCATAAAATCATGGTGCTGATTTGTTATAAACTCTACTTGTCTTTAACTTCTATGAAGTGGCAAGGTTGGAATTCTATCCCCTTAGAAATGTAATCCCCAAAAAGCGAGAAGACAAATCAAGAGAACACATATTCTTTGGGACGAAATATAATTTTAGAAACAAATCCAGTATCTGTCCAAAAGTTAATACATACCGTTTAAAAATGCTCATGTAAATCGTCTAATTCTTAAATACAAGTTAGTGTTGTAAATGTTTACAAATTAGTTGCTTTTTTTGTGTTTTACTTTGTAACACTGATGTGTAGTTTTTATCTTGTAAGCAAATAAAGATGTTGTGGCAACAATTTAACTTATGATAGACGTTGTAGTAGTCAGGATTGAAACGAAGAAATAATACATATGCGTCCTATGTGCAGAAATTAACGTTTGAGTTAGTCCTGATACACTTTCGTTGATGTTATCAAGAGAGTCTTCGCATGAGTTTTAAAGTTTTGTTCCTTATCATTCGCTTGCTCACCGCTTCTAACAATGTGGTGGGGGGAAGGTACCGTTTTGTCCCATGAATGTCAATTTTAGATAAATCTCTTTGTTAATACCTCTGTATTGGTTATTCCGCCATAGATTATTCTTTAATAAATGGCGATGAAAAAGTATAATTGAAAAAAATCGCAGATGCACAAGGAGTGAAAGATCATAGCGATGACAAATGGAAATTTAGGTAAATACAAGTTGAATTATTTGAGAAAAGGCGATCGATCTGAAATCGAAAAATTGACTGTTTTAGCAGAAATATGTATATGCATATTGGCTGAGGCATTTAGATCGAGTACTGACTTCACCGTTACCCTTAAGTATACTTTGTTTTACACTCAAGCCTCAGCTCTTCTGAAAAGATAATTACTTATTGAAATTCGATTCTTTCTCAGTGCACCATTAGTCTTCCTTCCATTTTAGACAACTATTTATTTAAGTCGACACATTAATTGAACTTTGGAGAGCTCTACTTTTTTCCGCTGAAATTGAACTTGTAACTAAGCAGTTTTTTTCTTCAAATAATTAGATTTCAAGGAAACAAGAGGTAGAAAGTTATCGTATTTTGATACTTTTGCTGAAGGATTTTCAAAGCTTGATTTGAATTTTCATTTATTTAGGTTTCCATCCTACAAAGACGTTCATTTTTCCTTTTTTTTCTTGATGATGAATAAATTAAATTGGCTATTACTGATTTCTGACATGATGAAAAATTAATGAGGTCACTCAGGCGAAATTACTTTAACTTGCAGTCTACGATTATTTGCTGGATGCGCTTACCTCTTTCATAAAATCCCTCGAAGACGACTAAGATAAGTCAGTAGAAAAGACTTTTGGAAAAGTCTGACCGAGTTTAGAAACAGATTTTTGACTTCGAAAGTTTTTGAAAAGGCTCCGTTATGAGGCTTCCGAGGCCCTTTGTCATTTTAAAACGTTATTGGGCTAGCCAATCTTACTTTACTCTGCATTAAGAACATTCGACAATTCCCATTTCGTTTGTTTATTTTGCCGAATTAAAGCTGTGTTTTTAACCCCCAGGCTCAAATAGATTTGAAGTCTATTTGAGCCGACAACGGAAGAAAATATATATGGAAGTAAACCCTGATGAACATCTAAATCAGTTATGAAAAGCCTAGTTCACAGGATGAATTAATAAGGTGTTGTATTTCATCTTGATAAATTGATATTGGTTGATATCCAAAAGACATGCCAAACTTTACGAAGGTTTGTAACGGCACGAAAATTGAAGATGCTTTGTGTTGGACAGCCGATCTTGATCATCGGGGAATATTATCTTTAGTAACAAATATCCCTTTTTCAATTGTTGCATTTTTGGGGAATGCTTTTATCATTGCGGCTCTAAGAAAGGTTTCTTGCTGTCATCCACCATCGAAAGTTCTCCTCGGTGGCCTTGCGTGCTCAGACTTGTGTATTGGCCTCATTACTCAGCCGTTACACGTAACATACAAGCTATGCAAGTGGTTTTCAGAGCACTCAAATCATTGTGTTCATCTTCTTGACGCATCCATATTCACGTCAACGCTATTTGTTGGAGCATCCTTGCTGACAATTACTGAGATAAACGTGGACAGACTTCTTGCGTTGATGATGGGGCCACGATATAGACAGGTTGTAACTTTAAGACGGGTGCAATTCTCCATTGCTTTATCTTGGTTACTAAGTGGTGGTTTAGCGGTGAAAAAAATAATTTTTCCGTTTAATGTCTTATGTGTCACTAGTACTGCAATATTACTATGTCTCATTATCTCAACATGCTGTTACGCAAAAATTTTCAACAGACTTCGTCGCGAAGAAATGCAAGTTCATAGCCATTTTCAACAAGGACAGCAGAAAACTGGGCTGGAAGCCATGCTAAATATAACTCAATACAAAAAGACGGTCTCCAGCGCACAATGCGTACAAATTGCATTTTTGTTCTGTTACCTTCCACATTTAGTTACACTTCTATTGCTAAGTACCCAAGTGATTATGGGAAATGTAGGCCTACATCTTCTCTAGCTTCCGAAATAGGGATATTATTTGTGTACCTCAACTCAAGTCTAAATCCATTTCTTTATTGCTGGAAGAAAAGGGCCGTGAGAAAAGAAGTTAAGAGCATTATAAGACGATGGTGCTATCTCTCGTCGGTCGTATCGTTGCATTAAAAACTTTCTATGATTGGCTAATGTGAATTGATGGTGTTCATCTTGGTAGCACCAACTTGCGAAGGAAATCAGGGAACTGAAATGACTAAAATTGAGGGAGAGTTATGCTATAAAAATTGTTTTGTCGCCGCCGTTAAAGAGTCTATGTGAAAACATGACAGCTAAAGTGTTTCGGCTTTGAAATATGTTCCACACCTTGAAATTTGCCTTCAAAATTGGAATTGAGGCGCAGAATTGTACATGTTGCAAGATATTACTTCTGAATTGAACGTGAACAGGAAAACATTCTTCTCTCTAAAAGGTACTTAAAATACTATTTTGTTCCCCTTTTAAGTCCTACATGAATCGAAATAGAATTTCGAAGAGGCTTTAGCCACGGAGGACGAAAAAACAGTGGGGTGTCAGTGGCAGGGGGTGGAGTGACTGTAGCCCTGAAAATCGAAAATTTGCGGGGCATTTCTGAACAGCATCGCTTCACTTTTGAATTATATGATAAAAAAATAAAAAAAAATAAAAAAATTTCAAGTTAACTTTCAAAGTGAAGGAAACCATAAGGTGTAGGTTTGGCATGATGGGAAAACATCGAGTAACGAAGGAGCAATCTTGAAAAAAGGGGAATGGTTCCAGACAGAAACACTAACAGTCTTTTGTTTTACTTTCACCAATATGCCTGAATAAAGCCAATATTTTTAATCAACAATGGCTAAATCTGTCTATGTCGAGTAAAGAAAACCAACTTAAGGCACAATTATAGCGGAGCTCGCAGCGCGCACGCTCAGCTAAATAGTTACTCCTACAGACAACAGTCGCATTGTTTGGTTGTGTTTATTACAGCTTGTCTAACATGCTTAATCTTACGCAATCTTCTACAAATTGATTTAGAATTGAGTTAGACATGATGTTGCCAATTCCGAAATGAAGAAAAATGCTGCGTTCGAAAACCTGTGATGGCAAGAATAATTACTATTAAGAGTAGAAGGAAACACGCCAGGACAGTCATCTGCACCCAAAAAGCTAGATTAATACATAAGCTACCAAATGACGTGAATGATGAGAATATTCTCACTACAGTAAAGTGGATGCCACTTGATTGTTTTTAGAAATTCCGTCTTTTAAATATTACTCATAAGGCATTTTATAACTTGGACTTAGAAGAAATAAATTCCCTAGTTGTTAAGAGTTCTTATAGTTATAACTTTAGGAAATCTTTAAACATTAATGTAAACAAGCCCAAAACCGAGTTAGGTCGTAGGACCTTCTCACATAGGACTGCAATTGCAAGGATTTCTTTATCTGACAAAATTAGATCTTTCTCAAATCCTATAGCTTTTAAAAATCGACTGAAATTGTCAAAACGTGATGTTAAGAATATTAAATTTGAGAAAGTAAGCTCTTAAATTTACAACAAAAGCTCTGATTATTATTATTGATTGTTTATATGATATGTATATATATATTTAATATATAGATATTTATTTATATTATATTAAGAAATTTGATTTTATATTTATTTATAATTACAGTAGGTCCACATCAGCTTGTAAGTTATATATTCCTGACCTGCTTTACTAAATAAAGTTATGTATGTATGTATCGATGTAGCACTAATGACTTTGTTTCTGCACCACATTATATACAGTAGGTTATCTCCTCTCTGTTCTTCTTGGTGAAAGTGGGGCTGTACTGTAACCTGGTGATGATAGAGTGCATACATTTTCAAGTGGCACAAAGTTGAGATTAGAATATACAACGATAAAGTTACGCAGATGACATGTATCATAAAACGAAAATAATGAAAGACCATTGCGGAAGCCACGTGTGAAAGCCATAAAGTGACGAGAAATATTTGTGTTCGCTTCATAGTCACAACTTGTTTGTAGGCTCAGCCTTAATGTCACGACAAGAAATCTGTCCAGAGTGATGGAGGTGATGATAACCAGTGAATCTCCTGGAAAGAGTGAGCTGGTGGTAAAGTAACTTGTTTGAGGATAAAGACCCATTTGAGACCTTTTTGAAGACAGAATATACATTATGCACAATGGCTGCCTAATGAGACCAACGCGGAGAAGATCATAATTTCAGAATTTTAACCTCAACATTGGCTTACTATTGCATGTAAATAAAATGGGTTCACCTGCAGATCCAACTCTTTCACTTCCGAATGCTATTTTCAAGAAATTTTCGCCTTTAATTACAAGTGAGCCCCAACCAGCGAAAAAAACAGATAAAAGTTTCATGAAAGGTATGTGTTATCCTAATAAAAGCACATTCTGTTAACTAATATGCAAATTTATATTGAACAATGATAAGGAAGAGCTATGAGCAAGATTATGGGTGCTAAAGGGTTACAAAGCTGACGCTTCAAGCATTATCCCTTCGTCCTTCGCTCTGACGAAGGGATAACGCTCGAAACGTCAGCTTTGTAGCTCTTTATGGTGGCCAATTTACGTTATCGACTCAGTTGATAATACTAAATTACTCTGTAATACTCTCCCACCGACACAGCAACGCAGTTTCTTTCGAAACTTACACCCTTTACTAGAGGGTTACCCTTGCAGAAAACAACAGCACTGTTTCACTGTGCCTCTTACAGCTTGCCTCACTTGCTTAATCTTCCAGCAATAGATAAACGGATTTAGGCTCGAGTTAAAAAAGAGAAGAGATGTTGCCAAATCCCAAATGAAAAAAACCGTTGCAGTTCGAAAACCTGAGATCACAAGAATCATTATGATTGTTAACGGCAAGGAACACACTAGGAAAGTCGCTTGCACCCACATAGCACTAATCACTGTCTTTCTGGACCGCATCAAATTCAGTTGGTTAACTCTTTGCCTTCTTTCTTCTCCTTGGTAAGCGGGTGGTTGTACTGTAACCTGGTGATGACGAAGAGCATAACATATTTTCACGTAACAGAAAGTTGAGATTAGAATACACAGTGAAGTAAAAGCAATAACGAAATATAATATGACACCAAAATAGTGGAAGAACATTATTGCGAATGCCATGTTTATGGTCCAGAAAGTAATGAGGAGGGTTCTTGTTCGCCATACAGTTACAACTTGTCTGTACCTCAGCCCTAGGGTAACAGCGAGAAGTCTGTCCACACTGATGGCGGTGATTGTTAGCATTGACACTCCTGAAAAAAGGAAGCCGGTGGTGTTGTAACCTATTAGAAGATAAAGACCAATTGAGTGGCATTCCGGAAACAATATGCGCGCCACATACAATGGCTGTGTAATGACACCGACGCAGAGATCAGTCAAGGCAAGGCATACCAGTAAAACCTTCGATGGCAGATGAAGAGAGGAGACTCTGCGAATGGATGCAATTATGAAAGTATTCCCACAAACGGCCGTGATACAAGTAAGAATATTCCAAATTGCAAGGAATACCTTCTCTTCTGCCTTGAATAACCTTAACTTCAGTGATACTGAGGTTAAGTTTAGCATTGTGGCTTAAGCCAAAGTGTAAACTGCTATCTAAAGTTATAGTTTGTTAAGGTTGTCAATGCTGAGCTTGTATCAGTTGAGTGCGGTGTTCTGAATGTTCCAGATGGGCGCCGCCGGAGTTTGGGCGAGTATTTGACTTGTCCTGATAATTAACAATCAGAAGAGAAAAAGAAGCGAAACATGATAGTTCTCTAAAATGCTTAATAAAGAAAATTGTATAATTTCAAATTTAAAGAGAAACATTCGATGGCCGATTTATATACCTAGTGAACATTAAACGCATTTGGAATTGTGAACGGCCTAATGAAATAGAAAACATAGATCATTTTTATTGAAAATTAAAGCAAAGAATGATTAGATTTGAGGTCCTAAATTTTAAATCTAAGATTTGACGCCATGGTTCACCAAAATATAATAAGTCACTCTCAAAATGCTCGAGCGGTTTTGTCAAGTTGAAAATCATGAGTTACAAACTCAACACTTATGCACCAACATGAAAGCGACCACACTGTAAATTAAACGGGACTGAAGCTATGAGTGAAGAGATCACACCTATTTTCACTTATTCAACCGTTGCTTGTTAGCAAAAAATTTAGGTAAAAAAAAAATTAGGGAAAAATCACACTCACCACTGAATCACCTACAGTTCCTAGTAGCTTAGCCGTAACATTAATAAACGACCATTAGTTTCTAGTTGTTGCTGAAGTTCCATAGAGCTGGATGTTTCCTGTGCCAACCGCAACAACTTGGTACGCTTGTTTCAGTCCTGCTACAGACCTCTGTGTAGCAGTGGAGCTTTATCTTAAATAATCTGGGTGAGTTAAACTCGAAAATTAAACATCTCTTCCTTTGTAAAACTTTTTTTTTGCAATCGGAAATGTATATCAATACTCAACTTCTGGATCTTGAGAGTGGCACACGACTAGGAATCAATACCGTGCAGCAATTAAGAAAACTCGAAAAAGTTATTATCTGGTTTATAGAGTCTGCCTTTCAAAGTACCGTATATTTTCTGTTTAAATATAGTCAGTAATTCTATTGAAGCGATTCATTCAAGAAAAAGTTTGATTTTTCCAAGGTTGGCAAATCTGTCCTCCGGTATTAAATGAGCTTTCGAACTCATTTTAATTTGCTTTGGACTGATATGTATCTTTCCTACGCTATGGTTGTAGATAATTATTTATAACTAAAGTACAAAAAAATATCTATAGAAAATTTTTGTATGATTTGCAGCAAACTAATTAAAGTTTCAAGTTGAACCGATGACAACAATCAACTTTATGAACACCTATCAGTTATTTAGACAAATGGGAATTGATAATCGAAACAATGTCATTCCTTGTAAGAAAAGAGGGAAGAGGAAAAAAATCCCGATTGGTACAAAAAAATCCATCAACTCTGACAAAAAGTTGTAACTTTTCAGAATGACAAGAAAAAATCATGTTTTGACTTGAAGCTCACACAAATTAACGCATGGAACGCCGATAGATGCGTTTTCGATCATCGTGCTAAATAAGAGAGACAGCTGAAATTTCATTATCTACATTTATCAAACCGAAATGAAGAATAACGCTCTCATAAACAAACTTTAGGCAACAGTTGACTATTGCTTTAATTAATATGTCGTTTCGTTTGTTTGGCTCCTCTATTTTAAATTGTTTTATTCCTTAGTAGAATACGAGTTTCCTTGCAGCTGTTTGGCTTTAAAGTTGATCGTCCGAAATATTGTGTAACAAGACTTTACGTTTAATTATAACCTACTCCTAAAAGTTGGCCTTGATTAGAGATGGTTTTGAAAACTATTTGAAACGTGCAAATTTTCGCTTTTATTTTAGGTCGTTTCCTCGCACAATAGGTGTTCTGCTGTGAATCGTCGATAAGAAAAATTATATTAAGCAACGAGACCTACCAAAATATCATCACTCGAGTAAGGGATGAGGTGATGAACAATCCTCACCGAAAAGGTGGATCTCTACCATTTTCACCGACATTGAAGCGAAAGTGTTAAACGCACCCAACGCACCCGCCTGTCGCTGTCTGTAACTCTTGACGACATAAAGATAGAAAACAATTAAGAGATTAAAGATTGTATACGTTTAAGACAACCCCTTCCCTTTTCCTCCTTCTCCCGGTCTCTGGAAAGTTTTGTTTAGTTTCATTTTCTGAAGGGCTCACGTTCTTACAACACACTAAATGTGATTAACTCACTGTCGCCAACTTATTCTTTCATATTCATCCATAGGTGCATTTAAAGGGTGAGCGCACTAATCCGTCACTTTCTGTTGCATAGAAATTGAAACAAAATTATCCGATCATATCGAAAGCTTCCGTGTTGGTCCGAAGATTTTTTCCTTCGATTTCATAGTTGGTTATTATGATTCGAAACGGTTAAGAATATATGAAGGTCATATATTTGAACTGCGGATAAAGACGTGAATGAAAGTGATCCTCGCAGTAATGTACATTACTAGGGCAGTAGTGAAAATAAGGCCTGAAAAAAAATTCAGGCCTGTACGGGATTTGAACCCATGACCTCTGCGATACCGGTGCAGCGCTCTTCCAACTGAGCTAACAAGCCAACTGGGAGCTGGTCATGATGTATTCTATTGGATGCAAGCAATGATGTTCAACTGGAATGGTTCCTGAAAGTCTGACCGCAGCACATGTAAGTGAAATTATTTTGTCATATAGATCTTAAAGGAAAGTAAAAGCAAAGATTTTTAGCGTAAAAAATTATCCTTGAAGAAAAGTGATGTAGCCAGGTCGCAAGGTAGGAATATGAATCCAGTCCGATCGATTTACTTCTGGTTCATATACTCGCTTTACCACTTTCGAAAGTACACCAAGGGGAACCTGATGAAAATCCTGAAAAATAACGCCTATTTTTCTCATAGGATTGTCAGTTACTTTCCTTGTTAATCCAAATAAAGAAAATTGTATCACCAAGTGAAAAGAATCTGGGTTCGAAATAACTGGAAAGCTCTCGTTCTATCAGATTTTATGATGATCCTACGCTAAAGAGACATTTCACGGACTTTGCGAAAACCCACCGTCAAATATACTAAGTAATATGTTGAAAAGGGTTAAACAGTATCATCCACTAGGTTAAGTCCCTTTTTTATTATTATTATCAGATCAATCAACATAATTATTTTCATCATTTTAATTCTTTCTATAAAAATTTCGTATTTCAACGTACCACCTTTCCTCTCTTAAATTATCTTGGGAGATTTCTTTAAAGTGAGAAGGATTGGAGCGTCTCAAATGAATCTCAGTGAGGCAGAGAACACGCATAGCATTCGTTCTGTTTAATTATGTTGTTTTGTTATAATGAAAGGTAATAACTAACCTCTTATCGTGCATGACATACAGGAAATAATGTTTGACAATATTGAATGTTCAAATCTATCTCTGATTTTGCTGATAAATTGATGAATCTTTTTTTGTATATTGGAAAAAGCTGCGACAGATATTTATTATCTCAGAGGTATGAAAATACACTTTTGTGTTATATTTTACAAATTGATAACTGTTATTCAAAACCAACATGACCATGCAGCTTGTCTTTACCAATACGACTGATCTTGAGCACTTTGACTGAAATTCGTGTAGTCAGTAATAAGTTAAAAAATTCGTACCAGTGATGACAGCCAGGAGGGTTTAGTACCCTTGTTTTCGAAAGACAACCTACATTTCAATCGCGACGAAGGTATTCGCAACTTTCTCTTGAATGAAACAACCATGACGGATTTGCCGATGGATTGATCTACGTTATAAACTTCACTGTTCAAGACCTAAGTCTCAGAACACTTATTAGGTTTATCCCGAATCGAAATCAAGAGCTGGAGAGGCTGGCTGAGTAAATAAATGTCTCAACCACATGACAAAGGTAAACACCGCAACTGAAAAAAAAAAAAAAAGAAAAAAAAAAAACCAATAGTTTGTGTATCGAACCCCTTCTATTCCTTAAATGAGCGCAGTGGTCTGCGTTTTATAGTAAAACATTTCCCTTTTCTTTTCGTTTGCTAATATCATATTTCTTCTCCTTGCTACCTCTCCTGGAGAATTGTTGTTCAAAGTTTCTAATGTGTGTGTGTTTTATTTTTGTCCACTGTTAACTTTTCAAACACTCCACGTGACTGAAGCTTTCAAATTGATCGCCACCTGTGCAAACGAAGAGATCAGAACCTTAACATACGATTGGAGTTCACAGGACAGAAAGGGTAGACGTATATGGATGTGGAATGTCCTCGTCAAACCGCTGAAAAACCTACCTAATTGCAAGTTGATTTTTAAAGCTAAAGGACTGTAAAATCACTGCTGTTTCAGTCTTAAAACTGAAAGAAAGCTCTTAATCGTGACCTCCTTTTTGTAGTTTGTTTCTTAACACTTCTGGACTCAGATTAACTTTAAAAGAATATATCCTCAACTATAAAAAAAATAACAATCATAACCATAATGTCATGAAAATAATAAAGAGAAATGAAAACATCGAGAAAGGATGCAACATATACAATTCACGCAGTTATCATGCCATGGCGAGGAATCTTTGCAATTAAGAAATATCGTGAAAATTCCTCACCCAATACATATAACAATTAAAAATTGGGAGCTGATCATTTTTTTTCAGATTTTACAGCTTTTTCCTGGAGCATCAATGTGCAAAACAAATCCATGGTTTTTTCGGTCATTATTATCACTTATTCGTTTGAACATAGTGTCATATCATTTCCATGTGGTTAGTTCCGGTTTTAAGTCACTCTTTTCAGAGCTCTGGGGCCAATATAGAGATTTAGAGGTAAATCGGATAAAGTGATAGAAAGCCATGTTCACCAATTAAAAGAAATAGTTTGCCACCGACAGATGGCCACAAATGTTTTAGCCATCACGATATTACCACATGCAATTTGTTGTAATTTGTTAATAACACTCAACGTTTTTTAAAACGTTGAATCTTAAAAGATTCAATACTTCAACTGACTAAGTAGTTCAGCTTTATTGTCATAATGATCTATTTTCAGAAAATTCAGGTCACAGCTATGATTGAAGTGGATGCGGTTTATTTCAAAGCGAATCTTTAATGTTGTTGTTTGCTGCATGAATACTAATATAGAAATGCTCTTAATGGACGACACCCATGTTTGGTGTCCATTTTACGTTCTAAGACAAGAGCAGCGCTAAGAGATATACTTTTCTGCAATTTTAAATTAGTGAATTTTTTTTCGGGAGGAAGGGGTTGCGGTGGATGAAATTCAAAGTTGCATCAGTAAGATTCTTTGCAGACAGAAGGCCTACACTTTGCCAAAGTAAAGGAAAGAAAAAAAAAGCCTTGAACGTTTGGAAACTTTTATCATGCATGGAATATACTTCTTTCTCTATTCATTTATTTACTAGCGATGTTTATGGCCCAGTTCAGCTTTAAGCTTGGTTGAATGGGGGCCTGAAATATAGGCTGAAAATATTGGCTTTCGATGGTTTTGCCCGACACTTAGCGTGTGAAGAAGCACATATGGCTTATCTTTTCCTTCACTACTTGTTTCACTTCTCTGTTTTTCCAACAATAAAGAAATGGATTTAAAGTTGAGTTAAAGAAAACCAAAGTTACTGCGACGGCCCATGCAAAGTTCAAAGATGGCGACTGTATTCCAGTGATTGCAAAAACGATAACGAGCGTTCCGTATGGAAGATAACACAATACCAATGAAACTTGGATACATAATGTGCTTGATACTGTTTTTCTGTATCGCCCCGTAAACTGTGGGCAACGGACTGAAATTCTCCTCGGTTCTCCCGGGAAGATATCACTTTTCACTTTGCTTAGAGTGCAATAAATTTTCGAGTAACAGAACGTTGATGATACTATGAAAAGCAGCATTAATATAGCAGTGATGACCAGAGGGAGAAGGAAATGGTAAAAGTACAAAATAGAAATTGCAACACCCAAGAACCAAAATGAGGTAACACAGATCTGCACTTTTCTCAAAGTTACAACTTGCCTGTATCGCACACCCAACAGAAGAGCTACGAGTCGGTCTATGCTGATCGCACTGAGTGTGGCCAGCGACACCCCTCCAAAGATTGTTGCCATGATGTGAGCGATGAGCTTTAGCACAAAACACGGAGTTGAGTGTTCCTGGGTCCACAGCAGGACAGTGAATAATGGCTGAGTCGTGAGACCCACACACAGGTCCGTGCTCGCCAGACAGCTCAGCAGTAGTTTATATGGAGGACGAAGCGTGGTCACTTCATAAAGAGCAATCATAACCAGAGCATTTCCCAAAACTGCACTTAGTGACAGTGGAACATTTACAATGGAAAACAATATCTTTTGATCTAGTCTGTTAATCCCATGGGTACAGAGTGGCTCCGGCATTGTCCCGAGGACATCTTCTTCAGTAAAGTTGAGCATTGGAGCCGACGATAATGGTCTTTCTCCCATCTCTACTTTCATTTAACACAAGTGATGACGAGTAAAGCTCTTTTAAGACGTTCTTCGTTGCGCCGGTGAAAGATTCTCATGAGAGAATTGGTAAGGATGATATGTTATTTATGGTAGTACAAAATTACGTAATGCTCGATTGGCGATTGTAAAGCTCTTTTAAGACGTTCTCCGTTGCGCCGGTGAAAGATTATCATGGAAATATCAAGACTTATGTGCTGATAAGAAAAAAACCAGGGATATTATGTAACTTTTATTTAAGAATGTAACCAAGCCTTCAGAGCATTTAACAGCTGCTCCCAAACAAATGTTTGAATATTAGATTCAAAATCCTGGGACTTCTGCCAATTTCTTTCGGTATCAAACGACGTAAAAAAAAAAAACGTTTAAACTCGCTTTCTCATTGTTTACTGTTTCAAACCAGTTCAAAATTAGATACACGTATTTCTGTCCTGAAAAGAACTTGACGAAACATAAGCTCCGTTAATAAATTTCGCTTTTCTTGTCATTTATTCAAAAAGGAACTAAGTAGCTAAAGAGCAGTGATTGTGTTATATCCCATTCTTATCCTGCAATGTATACACGCTGAAGAGGGAGAGGAAGCCTATCGACATAATATAGAACATGTCAAGTAGTTTCTAAAAATGTTCACATAGTAATTGGGTTCATCACAATTTTTTTCATCTGGGGCAACTCTTCCATTGTTAACTAGGTTTTTATCAAATGGTTGCGAGGAAAACTCAAAAATATTTCTTTGAATAAAGCATGCTCTCATTCATTTTCTCTGACATTTTCGGATCTTCAGAACATAAACTTGAGATAGATGATTTGTGATATGCTTGTTGAAGATGTTCTCGTGCATAATACAAGTTCTCTCTCTTTTTTCTTGTTAAGCATTAATCTCACCTGTCAATTTGGTAAATAGACATCCGTCGGGTAAAGAGCAGTATTTGTTCTTACTCCGACAGGTAATATTACCTCTCACTTTATATCCGGAAATTATGACGTCATTCCGTTGTTGCCAATGAAAATTTCGCTAGGAAGTACCCCAATTTTGAATAAGTGTTCATTAGTTATTATTTTCATTTATTAAATTGTTTTATCTGAGCGGAAGGTGAAAACTATCCCAATTCCCAAGCGTGATCATCCGCTCTCTCGTTAATTATGAGACTAAATGAAAACCTTAATTTCTTCAGTTTTTACATTTTCAAGCAGCTTTTCAGTGATTTTAGAAGAAAAGTCGATTGGCTTCTTCTAGAGGAAAGGAGAACGCAGAGAGTTTGCAAAAATAAAAATGCACAAATACTAAGTTGAAAGTGTCACCTTCCGGCGCTCCTTATCTGTTAAGAGAGCAGTAACTATATACTTGGAAAAATATGCTCTTCGTTTCGTTTATGACTGAGTTTCTTCTCAGTTTATGACATCGGCATTTCTTAGTATCTTTCTCCCTGTCAAAGGATTCGGAGAAACATTATATTCCGGGAGAATAAGAGGCGGTAAGCGACGCAGTTTGGGTGGAAAAATAGATTTCCCAACATGACAGAGAATTCGTGAGGATGATATGTTATTTATGATGGCACAAAATTACGTAATACTCGATTGGCGATAATGTGTTTTGCAGAAACTGCATTTAGTGACAGTGGAATATTTTCAACGGGCAACAATATTTTTTGGGCTAGTCTGTTAATCCCATGGACACAGAATGGCTCTGGCATTGTCCCGAAGACATCTTTTTCAGTAAAGTTGAGCATTGGAGCCGACGATAATAGTTTTTCACCTATCTCTACTTTCATTTAACATAAGTGGATGACGAGTAAAGCTCTTTTAAGACGTTCTTCGATGCGCCGGTGAAAGATTCTCATGAGAGAATCGGTAAGGATGATATGTTATTTATGATAGTACAAAATTACGTAATGCTCGATTGGCGATAATGTGTTTTTGAAGAAAAATGGAGTTAACTTCAGAATGAGCCTTTTTTAAATTCTGTCATTTTATTGTTAAGTGAAAGTCCTGTAAGTTTTTTGTGTAATTGTTCATTTGGTGTTGGTCGGATGTAATTACTTTGTTGAGTAATTTTTTCTCTTGACATCTTACTGGGTGGCTGTCATGCAATTTCAAAGCTAGGAATGGACTCAACCTTATTTCAAAGCCAATATTTTATATCTTGGGGCTGCTTTTTAGATAGAACCGTTCACTTAGAACCCATTAATTTGAGGTCTTTATGAGTGGGGAGCTCGCTGTAATGAGGAGGGTCAAATGGAAGTTACGACTGAGTGTGTGGTGAAAATAAAAGCTGCAAGAGTAAATCGCTGTCTTAAAGCAAAATTTTTTTTCAAGTCTGTTTCATGTTTTAAACTCGCAACACATTTTACAAAACGAGTGGTAGATATCAACAAAGATTAGTGGATCAATGTGCTGCCTTCGAATGTGTTTTTGAAATTTATTTTTCTCTGAAGCAATCACCTCCCCTTAGCGGTCAGTTTTTCCAGCACCAGGGGGATCAATTAAGAGAGAATATTTTTCGCAGTGAAACATGGGTTAAGGGGGGGGGGGGGGAGACTGCACTCACCTCAAATGCACGTTTGGGAGAGTTGTAGCCCTTCACCCCTCTGCTCCGCATTTATGGTGGGACTACCCTTCCTCAGAGTATCCACGAAGTCGATCAATGGAAAGCCAGCGGAGCCACATACCTAAGAAAACATCACCCCATACTGGGACGAGAACATTTGTTTGCTACCTAATACTCGTTTGCACTGAGGTAAAAAAAATTTTCCAAGCGAGAAAAGATTCATTGTCAGCCTCCGCTTGATGAACCACACATTTCTTTCCGTAGCACTCAATGAGAATAATGTAAAGGGCAATAAAAGTAATAAATTAATAAATAAAATAAATTTCAAGTTCACATATAAGATATAACATGTTTATGCAGTATATGTATTATCTCAGTTCTATTTACAAGTTCCGTCATTCATTATTTATTATGCCTTAATAATTATTTTTTAAAACTATAGTTTATTTCGATCCTACATCAAACGCAGTTCTTTTAATTTTTGCTTTCCATAAACGTGAATTGCCTGATTATGATTTGTAAAAGTATCTACCAACATAAATTATAATGGAGTTTATTTTCATTTACTGTCTCTCTTGGGCTTTTCCGCCACAATATGTTTAAAGTTGTATCACGCTGATGAAATGAAATCAAACTTTCAAAATTTCCATGAACGTTGAGCGAGTTGTAGCTCCCTACGGTCGAACAAAACTTCGATCCATCCAACAACTTCCAGCCAAGATATCAATTTTTTATGAACCTTGCTGTTGTAAGTTTAATATTTTTTTGTTTTTCATTGTTTCCCACATGTTGTTCGAATCAGGTTGAGAGTTTTTCGTTCGACTCCGCTAACAACATGCGACAAATAAACGTCTGATTGAAATCTTGGCTGATCGTCGTACGTCCCTTATTTTCCAACAATAAAGGACTGGATTCAAAGACGAATTTAACTGCACGAAAGATACTGTCAAATCCAAAAGAAAGGCGATGATTGGCGTATATTCCTCACTGATAGTATATATTGTCGTCATTATAACAAACGGCAGATAGCAAATCAGTATGGCGGCTTGGATCCACACTGCACTGGAAACTGTTTTCTTGTATCGTGCAATGTTCAGCAGACGGCTTCCTCGGTTTGGTACTTCTTTAAGAGGATGTTCTTGTATCTGTGTTTGGTGATGAAGAAGGACACGGTAGATTTTTACGTAACAGAATGCTGATGTTGTTATGCTCGATAACATTACTATACAAGCGAGGTACATGGGAACAGCCTCCTGGTAATAGTATAGTATTGCATTCGAAATGCTTGTAAACCAGGCTGCAATTACGAAGATCCACACTCGCTTCAAGGTTATAGTATGCCTATATCTTAAACCCAGTAAGAGGGCAAGAAGTCTGTCCACACTTATTGCAGTCGACGTTTGCAAGGATACACCGCAAAATATGAAAGTTAGCATGTAAGACACATCTCCAATGTAATAACACGGAATAGAGTTATCTGGTGACATAAAATAGCTTATGTATAGAGGCTGCAATATGACCCCTACACAAACATCCGTGCTAGCGAGGCAAATGAATAAAAGTTTCGATGATGGATGAAGCGAAGATACTCTTTGGAGCGCAATGATTATCAGGACATTTCCAGGAAAAGCAGTGATGGATATGAATAAATTTATGGGCAGTAGTATATATTGATGCTCACTTGTCAAGTAGGATGAACAAAGTATTTCATGGAAAGTCGAATTGTTTCCAGCCACTGAAAAATTCGCCTTCATTGTACTCGTTTTAAATTCAAATTTGGTGACGCTTTTTTAAACTAAAATCCTCTGAGCTCTGATGCGTGTCTTGTCTTTTTCTCATAGAAGCCCTATTGGTTTATTTGCAGACGTTCTCTCTCCTCAATGACCGTCAGTAGAGGGTCGCTGGAAGTATCCCTTAACCTAAAAACAACATAATTTAAAACCATCATGAGTAGAGCTGACAAAAAGAATAATGATGACAATAGCATGCACAAAACAAGTAATATTTTTAAGTCTACAAAGCATGTTTCGAGACTGTGCATGTCATTCTCAGTTGCAAATGCTCGTATTACGATGTGAATTTCGCCTTACAAATACGCTATTGAATTTCGAGATAAGATTGCGCGTACAGATTCGTAAACTAAATTGCCTTACTTAGCTTCCGTTCCATTTCATTAAAATTGTTCACGAATCTGTCCCAACCTAAATAATTCCTTATCTATTTTCCTTTTTTGTATGTCAGGACAAAATTTCTCTTGGAAAACCCATGCTATACTATGTACACCGGTCAGCACACATGTTGTAAATTTGATTTGAATTTTTTTTCATATTTTATTGCGATGAATTATAGGTTAGAAAAACTTTTTAAACAAATGATAAATAAATAGATCATGTAATTTCGAACAAAAAGATTGTAGCGATGAAGTGTTTCAGTTCTCATTTCCAAATAAAACCATACACCTAAACTATTGAATAATTTACAGCTTTTGCGCCCCTCGAGAAGTTAAAAAATGCTAGATCTGGAAAACAGCTCGGAGAACGAACAACAAAATATTGAAATTGCTGGATCTTCTATTTTTCTGATTTTAATTTGAGTAACTACAGTGTTATTAATTTCATTTATGAATTTGCTGTGGCAAAATCCACGCTCCATGAGTTGATGAAAGTTTTGTTGTGATAATATGATATAATTCGTGATAATATTTTTAACTTACTTGATTCCTCTTCGCTGTTGTGAGTCCTGAGTATGATCTCGATCGAAAAATCGTGAAATCGGTGGATCTTATATTAGCGTGGACAAAGAAGCTTTCAATAGCTAGCTGCATAATCACATTATGGAAACAGCTGCTGACCAGGCCTAAATTGCTGTCATTTCCGAATCGATCCTTCTGTCACGCAATGTTAGGCCCTAAACTGCATCATAGGACATGGTTTTCAGTCTCCATCTATCGACAGACACACTGAAAATTTTGATTGTTTTGTAAGACAACGGAAACATATTAAAGGAAAAACTCCGTTGTCCGCTCTAAGTGAACTCACATAACTATTAGTTTATTGTTGTCCTAATAAATTTCTTGAATTGCAAATGGGCGTCATTCATAAGATAATATCTATGTTTCTATTCAAATTTGCCAATTCTGTTCACAATTCTACAAGCACCATGCCAGTTGTGAAATGCTTGATTTTAACAATTCAAAATAATAATGCAAGAGACAAACCAAACTGCACGTCAGCAGTTACTTCATGTCAATAATAACTCACTTTAATTTCGATTTTGTTGGAGAATTGAGTATATTGGCAGGAAACGACTGACAAGACGACTAATTCATGCTGTCATGTTTCGTTTCTTTGTATATTCGTGACTTATTGGCTCTTAATTGTCTCTTGATAACTTTTTTTTAACAATTCACCGCTTTAGGGAGCCATTTACTGGTGTGTCTTTCGAGAGTGTTGGTAACCAATTGCAAATCAAAAGCCCTGAGATGTCTATCTGGTGACTAAATAAGATATGAATTTAAATTTTTTCAACACAATATAGTGTACACTGAAAACATCCGCAAATGTCGTGAAATGATAAAATTTTTGTTTTTACCATTCCTTGATATATAAAATTTTGTAATTTAAACGAAAATAAAAAAATAATAAATTAAGGTATAAATGATAATGGACAATTAATAGATTGAGAAAGCTTTGCAGCCGCAAAACGTCTTTTTAATCATAAGAGATTCAGTCGAAATAAAGGTACTTTGCATTATTTCTTGTTGTGAAAGTCGCTTATTGCAATTAGCACAATAATCAGGGTGATTCGATGAAGATCACGTCTGCATAATGAAATATAACATTTGCTCAGTTTACAATCGTTTTCCTTTCAAGCAGAGATCTAGCTTTTATGATTAGAGTCTTTGTTTTTGTAAGATATTTGTTCACCTGTAATTACAGATCCAGTCACGCCAATAATGATTCTAGTTATAAAATTTTGGTGAAAAATTACTCACTGTTGCTGCCCATGAAAATCCACCTCACCAGAGTATGAAACACAAAGAAGAAGTCAGTCAGAGCAAACGTTTACCGAGGTGAATTCACAGTCAAAATAACCATAAGGCCATTTAAATAATGGACTTCCTCAATAAACATGGACAATGCTTGTTTTTGTCGCACATTAATTGCCTGTAATGTAAATTTCTTTCTTATTTCCCCTATAGAAGCTCTCACGGCACGAAATACGTCTTATGCTTGGGAGGAATGCTTAATTCTCAATATAAAATGACCTACATCACTTCTCTTTTTTTTCACTGGAAAATTATAAAAATCATGATTATCAATCGATATAAAATCTATCTTTGGATAGAACTTTAGTCTTTATTTGTGTGAGACCTTCTCCTCCACCCATTTGTAACGCAGGATCCTTGAAACACAAACATAGATCTTCCTACTGGGAATCGCGGCAGTCGCCTCTTTGACCCTGGTTTGATCGCTAAAATTAAGAGCGTGTACAGAATCTAATTCACCCACAATATTTTGGTTTTATCAAGGATGTTGATGATGTAAATTGGCCTCCGTTAAAAGATTCTAAAGCTGACGTTTTTGAGCGTTAGTCCTTCGTCAGAGCGAATGACGAAGACGGTTAGAAATTAAAAACGGTTTAGAAATTCTTGCGGTGGCCAATTTACATTATCAACTCAGTTGATAATTACAAATCATCTTGTAATATTCCCCCCTGACACAGCACTACAATTTCTTTAGAAATTTACACCCTTCATACATTTTACGAATTTACCTAAGCCTTTCTATCGAAGATGACGTTATTCAACGTATGTTCTTGTTACTTCTGGGGGCTGAATAATCGCGACTCGAGAAGTGTACATTTAGATCGGACACATTTGATCAAAAAAACTTAAAATAACGACTTTCCATTTTTTCCATTGCTGAAAACTATTATTTAGTTTCCTTTAATGGTATTTCAAGTTAATAAAAGTAAGCCATTAAGTACAACCTTGATCAGAAATTAAGAAATCATCGAGTAAATCCTTCCAGTTCGCCTTTCTTTCGGAGCATCAGTAAATCTTTCCCGCTGAATAAGTTTTTCTTCAGACTGATACTAACGCACCAACGAGATCTCCCAATGGCAAAAAAGTCTCACTTCTCATATTAATTATGTGAAACTGACCTTCAAGTGAACATGCAGCTGTTAAAATACTTACTCTACTAGATTTTCAGAACAATTTTACAAATAAAGTAATACTAAATTGGAGTACATTTGGTCCTTTTAGTCATAATCATTCGAATAGTTATCATTTTAGTTTAAATTAGATAAGCCGCCATGCAGCTTTGTTTTATAATCTATCGGTTTTTTTCTGTTGTCATCGTATTGGCCAAGATTTGGGTAATTTTTCCACAATATAATCCGACAGAAAAATGTCTCTGACCTGGAATACAATGGCGGTCTTGAAAGCATCGTGGTTTCAAATATCTTTAACAAGCCTTAACAAGTACTCAAAAATGCTCTACTGGTTGTCATCCTCGACTTTAGTTGCACCGTGAAGAGAACTGATTGCATTCATTTAACTTAACTCCTTATGCCGCGAAAACAAGAGAAGGCGAAGAAGTTGAAAAGCAAGGGAATTGAAGAACAAACCATCAGCTAAATTACCATCTTGGGTTTTACTACAGAACTGCCGATCATACTTATTGTGGTAATTTGGGCAATTTACAACTAGTAAAAATTTGCAGGCGCATACCAATTTCTTTTCCTTTTTTTTTTGGAAATATCTTCAATTCATTCTCTTACGCTATAACATTTGCACAATTTACCGTTGCATTCTTTGAAAGGAAGCGATTTTAAAAGGATAAAGGCAAACAAGAGTAAATTACATTAATCAACAAAACTTTAGCAGCAGAGGAATTGCTTGAGTGAGTTTATCGCTGTTCGTCTTACTTCCTTAATTTTCCAGCAATACAATAATGGATTCAGAGAAGAATTCAACTGAACAAGAGTTATTGCTAGATCCGCGGCTAAGGCAAGAACAGGTGAGTGTATGCCAGAGGAGTAAGCTGTGAAGATAATTACGACGAATGGTAGATAACATGCTACCAGCACTGCCGATACCCAGAGCGCACTGGACACCGTCTTTCTGTATCGCGCAATATTGATTGGAATAACTCTTCTATTGGGCTGCTGGAGATGTAGCCGTTGTTGTACTTGCGTTTGATGGTAGCGAAGTGCGCGGTAGATTTTTACGTAACTAAACACTGACGTTGATACGCACAAAAACACAGCTGCAGTGGTTGTATATGCAAAGACATCACTTTCGTATATATATATGACTGCATTGCCACAGCTAACAAGCCAAGAAATAAATACGAAGGCCCAGATCAGCTTCTTTGTTATATAATGCCTGTATCTTATCCCAAGTTTCAGGGCGAAGAATCTGTCAAAGCTAATTGCAGTGGATGTGAGCAAAGATACTCCGCAAAGGGCTAAGGCTACAGCTGAGAGGGTAGATCCAATATGGCGACAGAGATCGGAGACCTCTAGAGACAACAAATAAACAATTGACAAAGGCTGTAATATGATGCCGACGCAAAGATCGGTGGAAGCCAAAGAGCTGTATAAAAGTTTTGATGGTGGATGAATCGATGTAATCCTTCGAAGAACGACGATTATCAAGAGGTTTCCAGGAAAAGATGTGATCGCTATAAGAACATTCACGGATGACAGAATGTAGATTAGTAATCCTTTCGGGTCACTGGAGCAGGAAAAAAATGTTCTTAATGGTACATCCCCTGTTGCATTCGCCATTTACACCCTAGTTCAGGTCTCTTGTCCTTCAAAACTTATTTGCTATTCATGTCCATCTATAAAGTGATCACGTAAAAAAAAATAAAAAATTATTAATTTTCTACTTTTTCCTAAACTTAAGGACAACTTGGTTCGTCAGCTGGTAATGTTTGCTTCAACATTTTAGGCGTCAAGTTCGGAAAGCTAAAACGCAGGTGTAAAATTATATAAATATACCTTTCGTGTCTCTTCCATCGAAAAAAAAATACGAAGTATTTTGTGTCGAAGACTGTTTTTCAAAATTACTTGCAAATTTAATTGATTTAGAGTTAATTATCTAGTTTAAATAAACTTCCATTCATGTAGGAGCATTTCTAAGTTAAAAAATTATGCAAATAAACGTCGACTTCTAGATTAATTTATACTTATCCTTGACATACACGGAGTAGATCCATTAAAAAAAAATGCATCAACTCAGTAAATGACACAAACTGTGACCTGCTTCTTTTTTTTTTTTTTCTTTTTTTTTTTTTACTGAGGGGTATAAGTAGAAGTGCACTCTTATTTTCAGAGACTCCATTGGGGAGTTGATGCCAGAATCACTCAGTCCAAGAGAATATAAACTCTTTCTTATTCTGATTAAAATTTCAAGACTAAGCAAACAAAAATATAGCCTTGCTTTTTTTTTTATTTTTTATGAATAATCAAAAAGAAAAGAAAATGAGCGATGTTTCCAGAGCTTGTGTCATCATTTCCAATTTTTGTGGTTTGCTTATAGGAGCTCGCTCAGAAGTGAAAAGTCTGCAAAGATTTTAGTGAGTAGGAACAGGTTATTTAGCATGGCATTTCGTAGGCGAGAAATTTCAGCTTTTCAATCAGAGAATTTCCCCCAAATCACTCAGTGTCATTCGTGCTTATAAATGGTATGATTATATGTAACTCACGACGGTTGGTTATAAAGGAACAATAAACTATGTGAGCCTGAGTAGTCATCGTAGAAATGTATTTGCTCTCAAGATATCATGATTAAACCGAACAATTGCAACATGAAAATAATGTCGAAATGCATATATATGAGTAAAGCTTACCCTTTTGATTGCTTCGTTCGCTGTAAGGAGTTTTTTTGCCTTTATTTCGTTGAAATCCAATGCTATATGCACAGCGTTTTAAATGAATAGAACTTGTGAGAATATTGGATTAATGACTCATCGTAAATGCATTATTATCTTAATTTTCACTTGCAGCTGTCTCAACGAGATCGTAATCTTAGTCGCCTCACGTAATCAAATAATGGACATCTAATGCACCTTGGTCCATCTGATGATATCCTACGACGATTCAAAGATCATTTTTATTTCCCAGCCGTAAAGCTGAATAAGGTCACTGCCATAATGCACGGAAGAGGTGTGATAACAATAAAAAACGAAAGAAAGAGACACTCGTTAACCACTCCGTCATTTTTCTATGGACCATGTATGCGTGGCGCTTTTTCGGAGGTGACGGTTATTCGTTTAATAACAATATACACTTTTAAAATATTAAAGGAAATATCCTTCCTGTACTTGTAGAAATCAATCTAGGTATTTGAATTCCCGAGCCACGCATAAAGCGCAGTGTTTGCGTGACCCGCATGGTGAATAGATTTAAATTAAGGCTATTCTGTAATTTGCGAGATTTAATATACAGATCACATTTCAAAACATATCATTATGTGCTTAGACCTATATCTAGGAGCCATTTTATTTTTTTTCTCAATGGTTTTCCCCGATTGCAGATGAGATTTTAGTGCGGAAGTCGATATTTCTTTAATAAATAATGATGCGCTAACTTTACATTCCAAGAGCAGATGATGCCATTACTCCGTCAACTAATTTCAGGTGTATTTCGGTCATTAAGTACTAAACTTAATTACCAAGAGTATATATCTCCATATCACAGGCTATTAACTAAAAAGGGCTTTGCTGAAAATATAGACAATATTTTTTCCTGTAATCTGTGACAATCCACCCACGGATCTCTACTCCCATGCCAAGTAGAAAACGTGGTGTTCGCATGAAATTACGTCTATGCATTTTTGTGCTCCTCTCATATGACAAAACTGCTTTTTCCTTCTACATAATGGCTCTTTGAGAAGTTACGAGACAGAAAATAAACTCAAATATGAAAAAAGTCTTCTTTCGTCGCTCTAATTGTTTGTCTAACCTCCGTTATTTTCCAAGGATAGATTATTGGATTTAGAGCAGAATTTAACGACACAAAAGATGCTGCTACGTTGGAAAGAATCGATGACTCGAATCCGTTCTTAGCAAAGAGCGTTTTCTCAACGC
Source organism: Pocillopora damicornis (assembly GCF_964200805.1). Classification (NCBI taxonomy): domain Eukaryota; kingdom Metazoa; phylum Cnidaria; class Anthozoa; order Scleractinia; family Pocilloporidae; genus Pocillopora; species Pocillopora damicornis. The sequence goes on along the minus strand of NC_142674.1, from coordinate 24,891,547 downwards.
CAAAAGGAAGAAAACAAATAAGCAACGTCAGTTGAACCCAAAGAGCACTTTTCACTGTCTTTCGGTACTGCGAAACATTTAGTTGGCTTCCCCTATTGTTATGTTGTCCGTGGTGGATATGATCTTGAACTTGGGCTTGGTTATGACTAAGCTTTACAAATATCGTAATATAACAGAAAGTCGAGAATATTACACTCAGCACTATGCCTATCAACGAGGTTATGAAAGCAATTTTAAAGTTTTAAAGAGAAATAATTCCAATAACACTGCTACAAAGCCAACACCAGGCTAGAATTAATCTCACTCGTCTTAAAGTCACTACCTGCCTATATCTTAGCCCAAGTGCAGGAGCGAGAAGTCTATTCACACCTATTACAGTTAGTGTAAGGAGAGAAACTCCACATAAAATATTTCCAACTATCCAAGATGCAAGTAAACCATAGAAGATTCATAAGAATTGTAAGAGATGATACGAAGAGGTTGGAGAACGAGGCCCACACCAAGATCACTATATGCAAGGCACTCTAACAAAAGTTTCGAAGGTGGGTGAAGAACTCGAGCTGAAACTTTCCGAAATGCAATGAGAATCAGAATGTTTCCTAAAATGGCTGCGATGGAAATCGCCACATCAAATGCTGACATAATCACTAGTTGATATCCATCCAAAGGAGTTTCGCACTTGACATAACTTTGAGGTGTTGTTTGGTTTCCGTTTCCAGATGAGTTTTCCTTCCCCTTTAAAATAATTGCGTCGTCTCTGTAAAAACGTCTTAATCTGAATTCGACACTGTGTTATCAACTAACCTGGATCCTTCATTCCGGCTAAAACCTAAGGTTTTTTTCTGATTAATTTCATCTCAGGGCTTCCTGTAGTAAATGATTACGAAAGGCGACAACTGATTCTCTTAGGTCATCGAGAGGTTTTTAATTTGAACCTGAACATGGACTGAGCGTTCAAAACCCTGGCAACCTATTTGAACTAAATAGCCCTTTGAACTTTTTAATAATCAATTAAATAAAATTGTGTAGGAACAAGAACAAATGATTGCATTAGCTAGGAAAACTCTTAACATTAGAATCGTTTAAAAACTTAAATTGATTTTTATTGTTAAATGTCTCTTTAATTGGTTTTTCTTTTACTTTGATTTTTCATCGCTTTGGCTCCCTTCCGTTTTCTATTCCCTTGTATTTTCTTTCCTGTAGTGAATGACAAGAAACATTGAGAAAATGATTTTTGTAGGTTCTTTGAGGTTGTTAGGACCGACCAAACACTGAAAATTGAATACCTTTGCAACCTTTGTTAATTAATTCAGTGAAAAAGTGTAGGCTATAAACAGGAGATTGTACTAGCAAGGAGATTCCGCAACATTTAAATCGTTTTTATTAAATTTAATGTGTTTTTTCATTTGTTGACTGTCTCCATAGGTTTTTTTCTTTCAGTTTAATTTTGTCATCGCGTTGGGCACCTACCATTTTTCATTACCAATAAAATAAACTTAGGTATATCAGATTTTTCCTTTCTTGAAGTTTAGCAAATGTTACCCATGCATTCATTTACACGTAACGCCTTTGATGTGACACTTCAATCAAATCTTATGTATAGTCGTATAGTCTTATCATCTACATACATGGCTAATTCTGCACTCTGCTGTTGTCGGTAGAGTGATTCTCATGAGAGAAGATGTCAGGATCTGACTTCCACTAGCATGGCCTGCATGTGGGAAATAATAAAATATAGGCTATGGATTCATTGCTGTGAGAAATAAGTTTTGCGTTCTTTAAGATAACTTTTAAGAATTTCACAAAGCAGTCAGTTCGGAAAGGCAGCCAAACGAAGCTGTCCCATCGTCGTTCACAGTGCTTGCCTAACCTCCTGTATTTTCCAAGAGCATATTATAGGAGTTTGAGCAGAATTTAGGGACAAAAAGACTGCTAAATTTGTAACCTTTCTTTTAATGCATTATACATTAGATTTTCCTTTTGTTTAAGTCCAGCAGATGTGACCCGAGCATGTATCTATGCGTACCACTTTCGCTGTAACTGACCTTCGTCTTATTTTCTTAATTTGGATAATCCTGAACAGCGAAGTTTTCAAAACAAGTGATTGACCCTTGAAGGTGGGTGTAGAGCTCAATACGGAACCCTACGAAGTGCAACAAGGATAAGGGTGTTTACCAGAATGCCGGCAATGCAAATGGCTGTATAAACAATTGATTTCCTTCTAATTTATTCCTGCACCAAATATAACATTCGGATGTTCTTTGATTTCCATCTGTAGATATATTCTCCATCATTCTGACTGGTTTATATAATTTATAAGGGAATGGATCATTATGAAAATCTCGGCGAAAGCCTAAGATTTTCTTCTCATCAGATGAAGTGATCTGATTTTATCTAAAGTTTAAAGGGGTCTTTTTAATTGTTATGGGTTTAACTTTTGGATCTGACAGTGCAGAACTTTCAATGTTGTTGCAATAACTTGTAATTAAATGATTAGTGGAGTCTTTCCATCAATTCATTTGGCCAGAATGTTAGAGCGCAAAAACAAAGAACTTTCCATGCACAGTTGGGATACTCGTATTGTTTTCATATCATATATATTGCCAATTTTTCTTCATACACTGTTTCGTATTACCACCAATGATTCATACCAATTCTGAGCACTTCTTGCTCTCCATTTTTCGTAACCTCTTAAAAGGCTATAAATTATAATCACTGAGAACCACATTCATTAGATACTGATATTTATTTTTCCTTGTTTTTGTTCAGCACGCATCAATTCAGCTTTGATAAATCGTCTCTTTCTCTTAACACTCGTTGATGACTCATCCCAGCTTTAAATTGCTTTAATATAATTCAATGTTTTTTTCTTGATACAATGAACCCTAGGATTTCTTTCCTCCGCTTTCACTGTGGAAACTGCTCTCTATTCTCCGCTGCCTCGAAAACATAACAACTATTATATATCTTCAAAGCAAAGAAATCTATAGAAAAGCTAACGAACTGAAAATTTGCCAATCAAGACAACCAAATTAAATTTCTTTGAGACTATTCCAATCCGGCTTGAAACATGGGTGGTTGTTTAAAAGAGGTGAATGACTACAGAAGTCGCCAAAACTAATGATGAAAAAAAAAAACAACTGCTACTAAGGTTGTAAGCTCCCTTGCCGTTCACGATGTTTTGTTTTTACGCTCCCACACAGGTATTCTGAGAAAATAATAGAAAGTTTCAGGTGGTCACTTAGTTGAAAGTGATTGCCGTGGCATTGAACAGTGTGTAACGTCAAGTTTAAAAAAAAAAAGCCATAAAAAGATATTAATTAGTTTCACTAACGAGTCCCTTCTACTAAACATGGTGGCGATCAGTTTTTCTAGGAAGATCCTAGACTTTTGTCACAATCATAGAATCATTCCATGTCAAAATAAATGCAGCCAAATGAAAGCGCGTTCATAAAAAAAGACAAAAAAAAAACCCAAAAAAACCAAAAAAAAAAAAACAGGGCGAACATTTTGAAGAAGATGGAGAATGCACATAACGAGAGCAACCAAACCACTGTTGAAGATTTTATTCCTTGCTCGGCGATAGGTCTGGATGGGAAGCAAATGGTATTTCTCTTTGCAATTAACGTGGCGATTTGCTTCTCAGCCATTCTGGAAAACATTTTGATTCTCGTTGCATTTCGAAAGGTTTCTTCCCTGCATCCTCCTTCTAAGCTTTTATTTGAGTGCCTTGCTTTTACAGATCTTGGTGTTGGTTTATTACACCAACCCCTTCATATCGCCTCTTTTACGCTTCACAAAAACGCCAAGACTTGCTCTTATATCAAACTGGCGTCATGGATCGTGGCTGTCACTTTCTGTGGAGTGTCTCTTCTTACGTTGGCTGTGGTTAGTGTAGACAGACTTCTTGCACTTACACTTAAGCTACGATACAGGCAGGTGGTGACTCTAAGACGAACAAAGTTTATTATAGCTACTCTTTGGGTCGGTAGCAGTGCTAGTGGATTGGTAGCCCTTTATAACGGGAGGATTTCTTTCATGATTTCCTTCCTGGGTACTATGACGTTTATCACCATCTCAACATTCTGCTATATTACGATATTTATAAAGCTTTTTCATCACCAAGCTCAAATTCAAGGGCAAGTCCTCAATGCACAGCATAATAATGTAGGCAACCAACTGAATATCTCGCGCTACAGAAAGACAGTCTCGAGTGTTCTCTTTGTGCAACTGACATTGGTTGTATGCTATACTCCTTTTGGCGTGGAGAGAGGGTTCATTGCTACTAATAGACACGTGTCATCCTTTGCCGCGCAAATTGCATGGTCCTTAGTTGCGCTGAACTCTGCTCTTAATCCAATAATCTACTTCTGGAAAATGAGGGAAGTAAGACATGCAGCGAGGAAATTAACTGAACAACTTTGTTGGCCTTAATAGTTTAGAAAAACTCCTCAAAACTCCGTCACTTACATTCAGCTCACTTTATATAAGAGGCCTGAAAAGGCACTAATATTATCTATAGCGTAAGAGCAAGAGATTAATGTCTTTGTAAGTGGTACTTATGGTATGTTAATTCTGTCATAAAGAAGTGCACGAAAAAGCTCCCATGTTTTTACAAGGAAATTCAGAAAACCTTTGGGGATCCCGAGAAACCCATTGGTTACGCTACGTCTGCTGCTCAAGAACCAGGGAGCAAATTTCCTTCTGTCCCCAGAGAAACATTACTTGCACCTATGAAGAAACTTTTGTTTTTGTTCCTCTTTCTCTTCCTCTATAGATATTATTAATCTCACAATACTGCCAAAACAATAAGGCCGTTATCTCTTTTCCCATGGCATCTTTCCTGTGGGCTAATTTAATGTCTATTGTCACGGAAAAACGATTTTTCTTAGAAGATGGGACATTACGAGTTAAGCAGGTAAATGGGAGATAAAATTAATCTCTTAAAACGTGACGATGCGAATTTTTTTTTTTCTTTTAAGGAATCCGTTTTGATATAAAGATTTGGATGGCTTGATGTGACCTGAGCAAAATAAAGGTTGTGATCACTCATTTCTCGCAGTGCCATTTTCACTTTAAGTACAAGTCAAAGAATATACCATTATATATATTATGACTATACTAGTCACTTCGCATTACGTGAGGTTTGTGAATTAGTAAAGAGTGTGTCTTTGAATACAAAAATAAATAAATAGACAAATAAATAACAATAACTTGATGACAATAATTCTAACATAGGTATGAAAGAAGTGAAGAAAACATTTCACAAATTTGTCAGTTAGCAAAGCTAGAGAACAAATCAGTAGATAATTCATCTTAGTATATTTGCATATATTATTTATTTGTTTATTTATCATTTTACCATTATTATATATTAAACGGGGAACAAAGTTAATTTAATAATACACGAGAAATAGAAAATAGAAAAAGGAAAAGGCGAGGAAGTCTCAAAAAGCCATGAAGGCTTATATGTGAGGCTCCCTCTTTAAATTGGAGTTTAAGTTAAACTAGTATGTCGAACGTAACTTAACAATTGCAAAGTACTAAGAAAACTTGATTACTTAGTATTGATAACCTTGTTACACTCTCAGGCATTGTGAAGTTACAATCAATTTGAACAATTCCGCGACCTCGAATCCAACAGCGAATTAAATTACACAGATCTCGGTTCATTTTTATGATGGTGTTAAGTTAAGTGACTAAGATTGCGAGTTTTATCAAATGACATGAGCGTTACCCAATATACGAAACCGAGACCTGGGTAACAAAACTTAAAATAAGCATTTACGCCCAACACACGGAATGGTCACCTCGATCACATTTTTGCACCACGGAGTACACTAGACGTTGTACTTCAATATTGTTTATAATAAGATATCAATATTGTTGAACCATTTGCGAACCAGCTCATTTGCCCCGAGTGTCAACTTTTCAACAAACAGATTGATTTTTGTACGACCACTAAGAGCTGTTATTTTGTTCATTTGAGAGCAATGGGGTATTTCCACAATGCTATCAACCACTATCCAGGCCATCCCCACTCTATGAGAAGCGGAGATGGCACAATGGCAGGAGTTCTCTTCACCCACTGCAGTGTCGTCACATAGGGGGGTTGAGTTGTTGGTTCTTGTTCTTGCTACGAGGGTTTTCTTCGGGTGCTCCTGTTTTCTCCCCCCCCCCCCCCCCCCCAAAAAAAAAAAAAAAAAAAAAAAAAAAACCAACATTCCAAATTCAACTCGAACTGGAAACAGTGGACCAGAAGAACCACTTCGTGGTATGTTCAGAGCTACATTACAATTATCATTCCCACCATTGTCATTATCACCCAATGATCAAATTTTGTCAACGCAAAACAAACCAGCTCATTTTCCTCGAGTTTTGGCTATTTGGCCAGGTAGACTGATGTTTATTTATACCTCTCACCACTTTCCCCTTATTTTTGTTTCTTTCTTTGTTCTAATATCTCTTTTCCCTCGAATAAGATATTGCTGTGATGAACTCTTTATTTGATGTTAGAATTATCTTTCCTTTTTCTTAATTTGCATCTCCAAGCAGTTCTTGACTACTGTTCAGGGCATTGTCCAATAAAGTCAAGTCCTCCACTAAGTTAGGGATTGTCACTTTGAGTAACTCATTCTCCTTCATGGCTTTGCAGATGGCTTGTTTGGCGTGAACATTCCCTGACCAACAGCGGCGAGCGACCTGCATTAAAGGTGAAATTCTAGAATGGAGACACCTATCTGGACACGATTTTAAGTATTCGGGGGAAAGGAAGGAGAGACGAAGCTATTGAATACCAGATATCAGTAGGCAAAATTTTACCAACGTTACCAATTCACTACTTTTTGAGGGTTAGAAAAAACAAGTCTTCTCTTACTCCGTTACTGACGTCCCATGATAACATCATACGAGCTCTTTTACTGGCCTCCTGTCATAGAACGGAAAAAAAGAGGAAAGAATTTGTTACTCAAAGCGCAAGTATAACCCAATACACAGCCCTTTGGTGTCCCTTCAGTAATAGCACTTATTCAGATGTACACGAGAAGTTATTTATCATAACCATCCAGGAACATTTGGGTAATCAAACCCCTGAACAATCTTCAACTTAACTTACTTCTGATCCGTCCAAGACAAGACCAAAGCCTCCATTGATAACCTCACCCCTAAAAGAAAACAAAATATCAGTAGCTCAACATCTGAATAGCCACGACCATTTATACCATCAAAGAAGAACTGATCGCTGGTGCGTTTCTCTCTTGGCGGGGAGAGGCAGAGACATTCGATCTCACCATCCTACTCCACCCTTGCTATGAAGACTTTAAGACTTACCATCCCACTCCACCCCAGTTATGAAGACTTACCATCCCACTGCACCTCGGTTATGAAGACTTACCATCTCACCGCACCCCGGTTATGAAGACTTACCATCCCACTGCACCCCCGTTATGAAAACTTACCATCGCACTCCTCCCCCGTCATGAAAACTTACCATCCCACTCCTCCCCCGTTATGAAGAGCGACCCATGTAGCTCCACGGAATGAATCTCCGATTACATTTTGAACCGCCATGTCTGCAAGAAACAAAAATATAAGCAAACATTATTAATACTGGAAATAGCAACATTTACATGACTATTTCAGTTGCACCATTTAGATCACGTGTTATCTTAACCCTTGAACCCCTAAGAGTGACTCCACATCTTATTTCTCCTTACAGTGTCACTCTTAGATCAAACAACTAAAGAAGCTCTTGATTGTTAAACAAATTCTCTTGTCAGAATCTTAGGAAATGTAAAAAAACAGTGTGGAGAATATGCATACGGATGTTAGGGTGTAAAGAGTTAACAAAGTGACAACCACATAAGATTATTTTTACGAACAACATCAACAAACAGACACGCAAAAAACGAAAATACGAAAAAAAAAAAAACAAAGAAAGAAAAAATAGACATAAGGACAGAAAATCCTGCGTTCTCCAAGTCAAAAGAACAGAGCTTTATTGTTCAGCCACAAACCTGCACAGAAACTGGATCCATCGTAGACATTTGAAGTCTCTCGGTATGGACTTAAAAAAAAAAAAAAAAAGCAAAACATTATGCATAAAAGTAGAAAGTCAGGGATGATTTAGGAAGCAACGAACATATTATTACAACGAACATATTACTTGTTTCTTTTTTTTTTTATATCAATAAAATTGTTGCAAACTTAATAAAGAACACTTTTAGTCGTAATCTGACGTCGCAGTACCTTTCTTCACAAGTATAATTTCTTCATTACGAAATGAAGATCGGTTCTTACAATAATACCCCAGATGAGCCAAAATAAAAGAGAGCACTTAGTTAAGTACCTGTCCGTTCCACTGACATCATGGTGGTCCCGACTGATAACAACACAACCCTGGAAAGGTACCATGGATTAATATAGTCATTAGCTAGGGAAGGAGGTATGCTTTAATAGACGTGGTAAAGAAAAAGGTCTTGTAATTGAGGTGCCTCATTATCCTCTACTATTAATTAAAGGATAGCTTAGCCTATTTCGGTTTTTCGCTGTTTGTTTTTTGATTGTTTGTTGTTGTTGCTTATTTCTTTGTGTTCTGCTTGTTGTTTGTTTGCTTGCTTGTTTGCCTGTTACCATTATTACGCGTAGCCTCATATTAATCCTCCTAGGTAAGCGAGTAAATGTAAAAATCACTCTTCGAACCATTTCACTCCCATGAGTGGCCAAGACAGAATTTCTCCTCACAACATCAATTAAATATGAGTAGACAGGTGATGACGAAAAAGAAAAAAAATCAATCAGTGGATTCTTAGTTGATCCGATACCAAATTCTCTGAACTAACATCATACGAATTGTATGGTAGACAGTGCGGAGAATTATCCTTAAGAGATCTTGGCAGTGAAAGGGTTAAACTGTTCATTACATAGTTTAAAAAATGCATGTCAAAACGCTACACCACTGACCGACAATATCCCGTCACGTATTGCCATATTAAATGCCTCTGCGAGAGCAACGCGGCCTCGCTGATCGGAGTATAAAATCCGTGCTTGAGATCCAACAACCTAAAAGTCGAACACAATTTTCCTTGTTTAGTACTTTACCTTGTCCCTCCCCAAAAGCGGCACTCCCATATTCAAATCGAACTGAAAATGGTGTTCAAATAAGAACCACCACTTCGTGGACGTCTTTTGCTGAATCTGATTTATTCATCGTAGTACCACTAGGGCAATTTTCAATAGAGTGTCGAAAGAATTCTGGGATTGCTTTGGTATTACGTTACCTCGCTCTGTGATTGGTCCAGAAAACTCGTACCGCTTTCTCAACCAATCAGATGCAACCCTAAAACCAATCACGACTTGGTCGTCCGTGTTTTTCCGCGCTTTATGTTGTTAAGTTGTTTTTGCTCTGAGTTCTCATTGGTTCTTAAAGGTATTTTCTTTTCTTCACATTGGCCTTTGTGATAACACTAGCTTCAGTTTTACGACACTCAATCGAAAAGCGCTCTTTTCATCATTATTAAACGTCCCATGAATAGCGGATGGAGAGGAGGGGGGGAGGGGAGGGTCCGGTTAGTGTTAAACACCTTTAACTGTGTATTCCTTACAACAGTGACAATGTGCCAAAATGAATAATTAAGTTATGCTCGAGACTTCCATCTTGTGATAATTAAAGTGGGCAAGGGCCAGCTACCTAGCAAGGATACGAATCAAGGGTGAATAATGTGATTCTTTTAGTATGAAATATGCGATTTTGTTTGAAAATTTCGCCACAAGACAGCCTCGTGTTTTTATTTTATTTTTCGCTATCTGTGCCATATATATATATATATATATATATACATACATACATACATACATACATACATATATATATATATATATATATATATATATATATATATATATAACTAACTGCAGACAGTACTGTTTCGGCCTTCTGGGCCTCATAAGTGCAGTGCTGATGCTAAGATGGAGGTAAGGCTATACAGCCGCCCCAAGTGATCTCACACATGTGGTATCATCTAAGCCATGCCAGAGTGCTCAAACTAGATAAACTAGTGAGCATGCATATATATATATATATATATATATATATATATATATATATATATATATATAATAATAATAATGAATATAGCGTCTAACCAGATTATGTTGATGAGCCTCCTCGATCCACTTCAAATTATCCTCATATTGCGCCTGGACATTAGCGGGCACTGAAACCAAGGAAAAATAATAAATACCCTAAAATCAAACCCGTTAAAAGTGAAGCCAACAAACAAACAAACAAATAAACTTGAACTTACATCCTTCCGCAATAATTTCTCGGAAGACTTTTTTGGCAATCTCGTCTGTTGTCGCTAAATCAGCTGCCAGGCCTGTTGTGCAGACCCACCTGTGGAATGAAATAAGATGAATTACATCAATAATGATAACGCTAATGATAATAAGCGCATTTGATCATATCCTAATGTATGTTAATTTGCGCTATATAAATATTAAATGTTATTATTAAATATTATTAATAATGATAAGTTGCAGCTAAATTGCAAGAGTCATCGCTCGTGATTTTTGATCATTGTCGATACATGTGTAACACCTTGTAATTAACTTACCTGAACGGCCCAAATCCCAAAGAAAATATATCCCTAAGGAAAAAAAGAAAAAAGGAATCTTGTTTATGAACCAAAGAATAGCACAATAACGTACCTTAAGATGGACAGAAAGGAAGGAAAAAGATTAGTCATATATGGTACATGTACCAAAGATGAAAACGAGGAACTCTTAAAGATTGATGCATATCAATCACCAGTGCACCATTCGCGAAGAAATATGACAAGACTGCAGCTATCTATGAGAACTGACTTGAAAATTGCGTCTTACTTGGGTCTCTCTTGCATGCCACTAAACTGCTTGAATTACCAATAATATTACCATTTTGAAGGTTTTGAGAATAATCTTTCGCGTTATTCATCATGAATCGTACCCCATAATATCTTGTACATAAGAGGGGTAACGGAAAACGCCTGATGGAGCACTCTCTTTGTTGACATCAGCTCCTATGCAGATAAGAAAAAACAGAAAAGGGAAAAATCAAGATTGATGGAAAAGGAAAAATCTAAAAAACATAGGGAAAACATAAATTAAGAGGGGAAGCAATTTTAATCAGTGGCCATGATATCCACACTCACCTGCACGACTTGCCTCTAAAAGGAACGCATTTCCATAATCCCAAAAGAACATTCCACCATCAGTGAGTTTATTAATCGCTGCCACTTGTCGACGTAAGCTGAAATGGTACAATAAACAGTAACTATCCAAGTGCTCTTTCTAACCATTTTCAGACCAGCTACTATTAAACTATTGAACTTAGAGCTTAGCAGCCACCTTCGGGGCAATATTTATTTATCTTTTGTCGTTACTTTGGGCAAAATATAGAACCACACAGTCGTTATTGTATCAGTGACATTACAAAATTTAAGAAATGACGACGGTGACGCCGTGGACAACGTCAGTTAAAAAATGAGCTTAAGTTTTACTAAAGAATCTCGCGATACTCTAAAGTCATTTAGTTTGTTTCTCACTGTCAAAACTATCTCGAAACTGAATATGGAACGCAGCGTTAAATTAGAGATAGAAATTTAAAAAATTAGCCTTCGTCGACCACGTTTTCCAGAGAACGCAGAGTTTGGTCATTTCACGTTGTTGTTTTGCAGAGGGAGCATAGAAATTTACAAATATTTATAACGCACGTGGATAGCCACTGCTCTTCTCATTAAACCTTTTGTTTAGTGACGTTCTCGTCGTGGTTTTCTTCAACTCCTTTAAAGCAAACCACGACGGCGACGGTAACGTGGCAAAACAAAAAACCTAATGGCTAAAACAATGACTCAGCACGTGCGTTTTAAAATTTTGTACATTTCTTAGCCGTCCTCTGCTAAACAACAATGTGAAATCATCAAAATATGCGTGGTCTGGAAACGGAAACCCCGTAGTTTCCATTTGGAAGTCAACCCTGCTTATAAACGTCATGCTGAAGTTGAGGTGTTTCGCCGTAAGAGACGTAAACACATGCAGCCATTCGCGAATTCTATTTAAAAATAGACATTCAATTTTTTTTAAAACGATGTCTTTCTCGGCATTGTAGTTCCGACTGCCTGGGGTCTGTTGAGACTATTACCGCGCTCTATCAGTCTAGGAAAAATTAATGTACCAAACTAGTGATTTTTATAACGCAAGTGTAAAATAGGTCGCTAAAACAGACAAAGGAAGAATCGAAAAAGCAAGAACAGCAAAGCCAAGCATAAGAAAACAAAACCCACCGTACAACATAAAATAAGTGAAGTTTATTTTAGAGCGACAAAATTTGGTAATAAACAAGTGAACAGCTGCACAGCTTGAAGCAGAAAGAAGCTCATTTTCTCACCTCTCTTGGACGAGAGCTTTGAATCTTTCTGGTTCCCGTTTCATAATTCTTTTAGCTTCCTCAAAGGTTACCTAGATCAACCAACGATCAACCAACCAAAGAAGCTTCATGAATTTACGAAATGTGTCAACGAAAAACACATGGGTAGCAAAATCAGATTATAAAAGACAAGACGAGATCTGGAGAAAGAGATTTTCTTTCGAGCTGATACTAACCTGAACAGGGTAGTAACCTCCATTAAAGGGATTATGAAGTGATGTTTGATCCGAGCCCAGCTCCACAAGAAGTTCGCCAGTCTTTTCATATTCTTGTTCAAGACGCTCCCTGTAAGCAAGCAACAAAGAAGTACTTAAGGATAGTTTTAAAGGGCTTGAAAAACAATCCGGAGTTGCACTAGTTTTGGGCGAGCAGAACTTGCGCCATTTTCACAACCCATCAAATACGAAACTAAATCCATTCGCGAATTTGTCACTTGCTTTTTAACACGCGTCAAATAGTTTGCTGAGTATATTTAAATTTGAGCTCTCATTTAACCCTTAAACTTCCAGATCCAATTAGTAAATCTCCGTATTGTCAGTCATAAAATTCTTATGATGTTAGTTCAGAGAATTCAGTACTGGATCTACTTATTATCCCCAAATTGATATTTTTCTTTATTCTCACTATTCAATATTGTATTGACGTTGTAAGGAGAAATTCTGTCTTGGTCACCAATGGGAGTTACAGGGTTAATCAAGTTCTTTCAGCAAGCGCCCTTTAAATCCTTATAGAAAGCTCATAAAACATGGGAAAGGATTTATGGAGGGAAATCTCGACAAAGGGTTTTCATTTCTGACTCACGACTGTAAACTGAAAAGGTCTCTGACTACTAAAAATATCACTTCAAAAACGAGACGAACAAAGAAGTTTAGGACGGACAAGAATATGTACCACAAGTCGACAACATTGCCATGATATCCCAAGCTGCAAGGCTTCTTCGACTCTCGCGCTTTCCTGAAAAAAAAATTAGCGTAGTCATTTACGTTAAGAGAGAAAACAGTTTAAATACTCTTGGGTGGAGAGAGGCCCAGTGGTAGTTCAGCGCACAACACAACCCCGGCCAGAGCTCTCGATTCTATCTACAATCGCAGACAACACCTGTTGAGTGAATTTGTCCAAAGACATATGATAGCTTCGCTATTCGAAATCTTACTGTCCGACATGGAAAAAAAATTATCCGATCTCCCTGATCAATTTTGTCGTATCTTTTTTTACCGCCACCATGTGATTTCCCCTTAAAACAAAATCGAAAAAAGGAGCTCAGGAAGAATAAAATTTATAAACCCTTAGTTATCTAAAAGAGTCGTTTGCTTTTTTAAGTGCCGTGTGTAGCACGTACCTGATCATCTCCACACATTGGCCAACATCGGATGAGTATTCCATGAGCCACCTGAATAATAAAAAAAACAAAAAACAAAGGGCATCCCCATCATATATCATTTAGAAAAACTCAAAATTGCCTGGAACGAGGTACTTTAATAGCACATGTCACCGTTTGGGCACTTTGACTCAGAATCTCTCGTGTGCAAGTCTTCTTGGAACGTTGAATATTTTTTGGTCCGCTAATGCGGTGACAAAAACCAATAATACCATGAGGAAAATCTTACCCTTGTTCGTGTCTCTTCTTTAATGCAGCTTCATCGACCTGAAGATAGAGTTAAAAACAGCGATTCAGGGCGACCAATAAAGACTTATGGTCAGTCTCCCTAAAGTTCACGGATAACAAATTGGCGGCTGAACAGAAAAGCGAACAGGAAGAAAATGTTCGGACGACCTGACAAAGAGACTGTTGGAGCGATGTAAAGAGTAGCCTGTTCCCAGCGTTCCGTTAATAAAACGGCGCAACAGTGGCTACAGAGCGAAAAAAAAGAAAAAAGGGAAGCAGGTTTGTGTCTGTTCGCATACGGTTCTATACTAAGCTCTTATTTAATATAAGTTTCATTCGAGTCGCCACAAAAACGTCTGAGTCAAATCACCACCAGTGGCGATTTGACCTTCAGTTGTGGCGACGAGTTGACCGGAAACCAGACGAATGGGTGGATAAATGGATGGACGAAAGAAGGAGGAAATGAACTTTTACACAGGAAACGAATAATAAACAAAAACGAGATGTAAAAGTACAAGAAAAGACAAAGGCCAAGGAAAGTCGTGCGAATTTGTAACGAGCGCGGACCAACAAAAAATCTGTCTGCCTCGTAAGGATTCGAGCCTTTGCGGTTTCTGATTCCGCTCGGAAAGGTAAACGTAGAGCTCTTGGAAAGATACACTGTATCTAGGTGGACTGAGCTACAAATAAATGGAGGGATTGAGGAACTGAATACCGAGATGGACTACTGGATTGGAGGACAGATGATCAGAAGAACAAGCAAAAATTGACCAATTTAGAAAAGCGTAATGCAGTTTTTGTGTTACGGTGATGCAAAGCGGTACCTCTGCCACTACACCAATACAACCAGCAATCACAGCCGCTTTAGCCTGGGCTCCGCTCATTCCACCAAGACCGGCGGTGACAAAAACCTAGTGTAAGAATAAAAAGAAAAATAAACACAAGTACGACAACTATCATTATAAAATAAAATCATTATACATTGATCTTCAAAGTCATGTAAAAATTGATGAAAAAATAAACAAAGCAGTATAAATGTACTATTCACTGAATTGAGTACCTTTCCCTGAAGATCATTCACTCCTAGATGTCGCCTTCCAGCGTTCAACACAACGATCTGGAATCAAACATACAAATAATCATGGAATTGCTTTAGCTACCTGTCCGTCCATTACAAAATTAGTTGTTGTATAACAGTCATAAAGCTTTTTAAAGGAATATTTAAAATTAAGTTCATTGAATGAACCACATTGTACCACAAGGCCCCGTCAAACGCACGCAACATTTCAACGAGACTTATTGCAACATTCAACGGTTAGATCGTGTTTTGAGATGTTGTGAAGGAGTTGGCCAGACGCAAGCAACTTCAAAAATGTTGCTGCAAAAATTAGACCAATTTCAAGCTTAATTCAACACCCTCCAACATTGTTGCAACATGTTTCCATCCTTTGAAAAACAACAACGAGAATTCGCCAAAATTTGCGTTGCCTGAGAACGGAAACTCCGACGGCAAATTAATCAATTTTCCATTTGGAACTCGAGTCAAACCTGCTCACAAACATTTTGCTGAAGTTAAGGTGTGGCGCCGAATTAAGATACGGTAAACACATCCGGCCATTTGCGAAATTCTAGCCTAAAATATCGATTTATTTTTTAATAGACGTCTTTCTCGGCGTTGCCATCCAGACTGCTTATTAACCTTTTTACTCCCAAAATGTTAATTCTCTCCTCTAGCTGCTACACATTTCCTTGTGAACAAGTTACGAGAATTTGGTGTTAGATCAAGATAACAACTTCTAGCTGACAAGTTTGAGTATTCTCATTACCTGTTTGATAGATAATGTATGGATATTAAAGGGAGAAATTATATGTTCGTCACGTCCAGGAGTTAGAGGATTAAGGTCCCAACTTATTCAGGGAAAGAGGCGGTCAAACCGACAACGGGACACAAACCGACAACGATGCTTTTTCAGAATGTAACAATTTGTCTACTCTTTTGCCTCGGATTCCGATACGAGAAATGGACCGTGGCAGAGGTACATGTACGTACTTGAAGCTAGTATTCAATAATTTAAGTATTGCTTACTGTTGTTCCATGAACAATCCCCTGAGGTCCGATGTAACAGTAACTTCCAGCTGTCATCTGACCATACATTGTCACTCCCAGTGCAAACAGTTTGTCATACATGTCTCTTGAAGAGTAGTTAGGGATAACCTGGATAAATTTAACAGGCAATAAAATAAATTATTACCCTTTAACTAGCAAGATTTCATTAGTAATCCTCCTTAATGTCTGGCACTTAATTCATATGATGTTAGTTTGGAGAATTTGGAATTGGATCAACCAATAATCCCCTAATTGATTTTTTCTTTATTCTCATTACTTGTCTACTTGAAATTGTACTGATAGTGTGAGGAGAAATTCTGTCTTGGTCACTAGTAGGACTTAAAGGGTTAACAGATTAGAGCATGTTGACTGGCCTTGGCTAGAGTAAACTCAGTCGCAGCACCCTTTACTAAAAAATTATGATCATAATCACAATATAATCTGCTTTAATTACCATGCCATTAGTAATAACAGCTCTTGGAGCAGAAGGACTGCTGGGAAACAATCCCTGTGGGTGCCCTGAACACATGATGAGTGTCTGCTCTTCTGTCATCTCTGATAGGTAATGCATCACAATCCTGAACTAAACAAGAGGACACAAAGTTTCTGTCAACCACAAGTAGATGATTCAATCATTTATATCAAACAAGAAACATCAGACTTAAGTTGAAAACCTCTGACTGAGTCTGCATTGCATACCTGAGCCCAATTTGAGAAGACCTGGCCATTGCCTCCATATGTTACAAGCTCATGAGGGAACTAAAAAGGAGAAAATGCCAGTAGAAAATAATAATTAAGATCTGTTAGATCTGAATGTAGAATGTGCAAAACATTTGGGAGTTATGCCGCAGTGAAATTTGGGCCATGTGACACAGAGAGCATGTTTGCGGTTGTGTGATTGGGTGTGCAAGGTAACTTTCTGTTGCTTAAGTTTGTGCCTCAGTGAATGTTTAGAAATATAACAGTTAATCTAAGCTTATCCCAGTTTCTACTACACAAAGCGAATCTTAGATGAGATGTTAGTCCATTATGGGGCACAACCCCCCCCCCCCCCTCAATCTAATTATTAATTCATCACTTTTTCATTGGCAGTTCACCATACCTATACCTAGCTATTTACATGTATAATTCTGTGTAGAGAGAGGCCTTGTGTGAAAGAGAAACATCTTTCCCATGGAGAGCTTATTAAGGTGGTTAGGGCTTGACCTCTGAATTATCAATGTGCAATCCAGTACCACCATGACAGGACTGCCATTCTGGGACAGCAGCACCATTTTAAATGTAATATATGAACTTACTTGAGCCACTCTGGGATCTAAATTGTTCATTATCATCAGCATAATAGCAGCAGCTTCTCTGGACCTCGCTGGATATTCATCAATAGGATAAGCCCTGAATGAACATAAAACATGATATGAATTCGAAAAAGAAAAGTTAATCACTGACAATAACTGTCAAATATTACCTTTATCAATTTAAAATTTGTGTACCATTCTGTATTCAGGCACTTGTAATTGTAAAATCTAGACAAAATCTCCATATGACTTTTATTTTTATTTTGCATGAAAATTTCTAACGCAAGTGAAAGTTACATGAATGTAATGTGAAATCTATTAGAAAAGCATCTGAAAAATATCATGATGATCCCATCCATATACTGTTTAAGACGTCTACATATGAAAAGCATAGCCTTATAATTACACTTAAGACTGTCAGTGGCAATTTGTGACTGAACCAACACCCTGAAATTGTCACACTTTTTCTAATTTTTTTTTACATACCAGTATACTTTTTAATTTTCTGTATTTTTCTTTAATGGTTGCCAACCAATTATTGGGGTTATTGACTAATATTGTCAGGTAATCAGTAAAAAATTCACATTAAAATTCTAAAGTACTTGGCTAATGTTCACAGTTATGGACATACTTTCACTGATTAAAACATAATATTGTATACTTACCTCATTTGAATGTCAGGTCTAAAGCGATACATGTAAATGTGTCCATACTGTCTTAATTCTGCAGCAAACTCTGGGGCAAGAACATGGTGGCATGTACATGGAAAATATCTTAAGGCATTTTGCAGTGCTAACTGTAAATGAAAGGAAAAAATGTCAAACTTACCACTTATGCAATAAAAAAAATTGTATCTCTTTTACAATCCTATGTGTTCTAAAATCACCTGATTAAATGCTCTTTCATTTTTGTTTTATCTTGTTTTTGTTTTCAGTTTTGTTCTGTTTTGTATTTGTTGTTATCATTCAAATCCTTTGCTCTCAGACAAAATAATTTTTAGGTTTGTACAAAATATGGACAATCCTCTTTGATTCCTCTCTCAAATCCTTCAATTTTCTGAGCTCTGAATAAATTAATTTTGTAACAAATATTACATGGCACATCTGGTTTGTGCCTCAGATAAAGGGGTAAGTTTCTGAAGAAACTGTGGTGCTGCTTTGGTTGGAGAGTAAAACAAGATAAATTGGTTTTATCAACTGATTTGATGTTTCCAGCATTAGCCCTTTGTTAGAGCAAGAAGCAAAGGGCTAATGGTAAAAATATCAGCTTTACAAACTCTTTTCAGTGGCCAATTCACATTAATTTATCTTGTTGAACCTAATCTAATTTCCATGCCATCAAGCAGTATCACAACTCCTCCTGGATAGGAAGCCAGTTAATTGCAGGTTATAACCCCCTCTCAGCACTTATCCTGTCATTTATAGGTGAAAGGAATATCTGTGAGAGAGAAGTGTCAAGCCCAAAGCATAAATTAAAGCATGGTCCACCAAGGTCAAACACTGTACAAATATCTGTGGAATTCTTGGAGTCCAATGCCCTTACTGTTCGGCCACAGCATCTCCATTATTCACTTAACAATAGGATTTAGGCCTTTGTTTAATATTATGTCACAGTGAAATCTATCTTATCAATATCATATTGTTGTCGTGAATTAGTAAATGACAATACACTGTTATAAAAATTTTTCATCTGAAATAACTGTTTACATCAAAATTCCATGATTTCAAGAGAGTACAATGTAAGGAGGATAACAACTTCTGGAAAAAAAAACTTGACAAAGAATTCTGACCTTACAAACTAACATGCTTAAGGGTGTTGTCCTTAGGTGTCGGTCACTTTGGTAATCAATATTTAAAGCTATTTAATCACTGCTCAGTTTTTTGAGTAATTTTTTGGCATGCTGGAACTCTATTAATGAAGGCATCTGCATCAAAAAAAGACCCTTTAATTTTATCTTACTTTTACGAAAAGGGTGAATGTAACAATTTAATTTCAACATTCACATGTAATTTTAATTTCTTGTTTCTCTACACTTAATGCATGTACTTTGTCAACTTTCCAACACCTGCTCTTATTTAACCATTTACCTACCAGATCAAATTTGTAATTCTCCTTACTGTCAATCATACAATTCTTATAATGTTAGTTCAGAGAATTTAGTCTTGGATCAACTATATTTTTCTTTATTCTTATCACTTATCTGGTTGATATTGTACTGATATTTTAAGGAGAAATTCTGTCTTGGTTACTCATAGGAGTTAAAGGGTTAAAATGATTACAATAATCTATTTTTACAATGATTTATTGACATCAATATTTGTCATGAAATTAACAAAATGATAGCATTGATACTCGATTGTGACAACGTTATTTGCATGGTGAAGGCAACGATCGATTAAATTGGAATTAAATGGAAATCTTATATAGTAAAGATGGATAAAATTAGCGGTCTGCGCCTTCTAGACTTCGTGTACACAAGATAGCATGTGCAAAAATAATCTATTCCAGAACAGATATTACATTTTCTCCAAAATGATTAAAACGCATAATTACATGTAAGTGTGACTTTTTACTGCTCATGTGATACTCCGTCAAAAAATAAGCTTCGTCGATCAATAGTTAAAGCTTGAGCGTTACATAACAGAAATCCATGCAAATGCAAGCGGTTAGGAGAGAGAATGTTACCACAAAGATCTCAAGATCTTCTTATCCTAAAAAATTTCAATCACAGAAAAAAAAAAAAAAAAAGGTATACCCTCCGTTCATCTGCAGTAAGATTTACAGTCCTAACAGGCGCATGGGGAACAGAATTGTCACGTTCTCTCGGCGGTGGGAGCGGATCAACTGGAAGACTACAGCACAAGTCCTTCAAAGACGCCATTGTTGCTTGAGATCATAACAAGCACTACAAGTTGCCAGCGAGCTGTCTTTTTTAATACATGCGCAACCCTGTTTTTGGAGGTGTGTTTGGAGGCACGTCCGGAGGCGTGTAATATTTTTACAATATGATTGGTTAAAATTTTAGCATTTGTTATGGTTACTGCATACGGCATCAATTTTCCCGCCGTCTCCGTGTCTCGAGTTGCGTGGAAACGAAATTTTGGCGGAATTTGCGTGTTTTTAAGCCACCACAGTGTTCTAGAAACGCTTACGTAAGCGAAAGTTCATCTTTATCCGCCCAATCGATATTAATACTTTATGATGATTGCGTCAGAAAACGGGAAAAACAAGAATTCAACTGTTGTGCCCTTGTGATGATATCATTTCTTTTGGCCAAGACACTGTTGACCTTTACTTCATCTTTGAAGACAATTCGCACGAAACAAATTTATAGTCGTCATAGCTTACGACTTCCTCTGTTTTGAACAGAGCAGTCAAAAACAAAAACTATGAGAGTGTCAGTTCGTTTCAACGGAAAGTGGTTTGTTGTTCCATGCGGGGAAGGCAAAACTTCAATCCAGTGGCTTATCGAGGAGACACTTCGACGAGCGTGCGACACACATGACTCAGAAAAATGTGCGAAAGATTTCGAAGCTACGTTGGCTCAAAGTGGAGGAAGTTTGCATCCAAACGATTCCATTTGTGAAGTTCTAAACGACAACGACTTTGTTTATATTTTCGGTAAGTTGTTCTTGATTAATTAAGTTGATACCAGCATGATGCAATTTTTGTTTGTCATATGAGACGTGTGTTTGAACAAATGTTCCATCATGCCCTTGAAAAGTGAACCATAGAACGCAACTGAAGGGTTTTCACGTGCATTACGCTCGCTTCGAACATTTGCAGTTTTCCAAACAGGTCGTTTGATCGAGATTCTCAGGTTTTTAGCAAGTTTCATGATATTGAATTCTAATTTCGGTGAAGCATGTGCCGGACAAATGATTTACAGCTCATTTCAAATGAAAGAAGCATTCTTTAAGCAGTCGACGTAAGCTAATATATGTTTATAGAAAAAAAATCGTAGCTCTGCCTGAATTGTTGTTTTCATTATTGTTCAGAAAATTTTTATACACCGGTCGTAATAATCCACTGTATAGTTTATTGAGAGTTCTTTTCAGAGATGTACTGAAGTTTAAGGGCTGTTAATTTTCAGTAAAGGTGACTGTGGTGTCAGCAACCTTAGTGGAGTCAAGTGAGAAGCTTTTTGCGTAACTTATGTTTGGTTTGCGACTAAGGTTTCAAGTTATTATCGATTGGGTCAAGCAAGATCAAATAATGATGGTCTAGTAGAGCTTGAGAAGACTGATTGATTTTTCTATGAAACTGACCTAGCATTGTGTAGTTCCAATCTGATGCTAAAGCCATGCACTGTTTTGCTCAGTCAATACATGCTAGTTGTGTAAATGAGAGGTTTCTTTTAAGTGATTACGTATTAAAAACCCTTTGAGCTGATTCTGTAAATACTCAAACAGATTAAAGTAGTTTGACATTTACAGGATGTCTACAGCATGGATTAAGAAAAAAGCTGGTTATTGGAAGTCTACAGTAACCTGTAAGACCTCTCATTGCCTTTTATTAAACCTGCAAGCAAGTTCTCATGTTTGGATTCCACCTTACAACACAGCTGTCTTTTACACTATCCATAGCCATTCATAAAAAAAAAGGTTCTTGAAATCTCTGCTATAGGGCTGTTAGTTAAATAATGGTGAATGAGGATCCACCAAATAATTTGTGAAATGTTACCCGACCATTGTACCTGATACACTACCTAATACACTGATCTATGTATTTCAACATACATCTCCAGACAATACAATATCAAAGGTAACTTGCATTAATTCAAGTTATATTCAATCATGCTTTTTAACAGAAATTGGAGCCACAGGAGAGAATGACCATAACTCACCAGATGTTATTTTGTATCCTTGCTACATTACATTGATACATATTTTAACCCCTTATTCCCTAATATCGGTGTGCAAATTCTCCATACTGTTCTTTATGTATTTCTTAAGATGCCGAAGGGGAGATTTTGTGTAATCAGGAGCTTCTTTAGTTGGTAATCATTTCCTTTATTCATGTGAGCTTAATATGTGATTCAAGGGTGATATTGTAAGGAGAAATTAGATGCTGGTCACTCTTAGGAGTCAACAGGTTATATGAGTTTTTGTTTGCTTGTTTAGATGTGGCCTCAGTGCACTTTATTTTGTGTATAGAATATTAGATTAAGTTCTATATGCTACTAATCACATAGTATCTTAGTTTGAAATGGATTCTGTACCAAGAGTTCCTGGTTCTGATTCATGTCAATTTGTGATGCTTCACTCTAACAGGGTCCTCCTTCATTCATAATTTTAAACAGATAAAAAATAACATTCTGCCAGTTAAACAGAAGGAATAACCTGTAATGGATTACATATGGGGCCAATCCATAAGTTTGTCTCTGCCAGGTGGGGAAGGCCTGGATGGGGGAAGCCTTGGGTGGAGAGGAGGAAGCTGGATGAATCAGGGTCCTAGCTTCTTGTTATCTCCACTGGGGTGGAGGAGGGCAATACCCAGATGGGCAAAGCCTTGGGTGGAGAGAGGAATCCTGGTGGTACTAACACCAGCATCTTTTATGGATTTATGACCATACCAGGATGTTATATTTCATGAATGATTCCTTTTTTTCTAGATCAGAAATTTTTTTTGAAATAAAGGGGGTGCATTCATTTTTCAATGTAGCTATACAAGACTGTTTTATGGCTGTAAGAGGCGTTGGAACTTAACTTAATAAAATTTTGCAGAAGAGATAAGATGGAAAAGGCTTTTGAACATGAAGAGGTAAACTGAATACTCACCAAAACTACTTGATTGGAAAAATCGTCTATTAAAAATAAACGATTGATTTAATATTATATTTAAAATAAATCATTTGGTGTACAGTGCTATTAACTCACTTTCTCCTTATTTGTAACACTTATAGAAAAGAAGTCAATTGATGCAAATGTACACTTTGTGGGAAACAAAGCGAAATACAAAAAAAAGCTATTAATACTATTGAACTTGTGAAGGAGTAAAGAAATGACCAAAAAAGACAAAGAAACGAAATGAATGTGGTTTACAAACGCTAAACGATCACCAGTTTGTTAGTGCCTTTCTAAGTGACTATGCTCGCGGATACTTTCCCGTCAACCTTTCTATATTAACCTTGCAGTTTGTAGAGCTTGATGGCTGTTCGTTGTCCACTGAAACTCTTGTTGCTTTGGGAAACGGCGAGTTTAAAATAAAGGTATGTTTAAGCTGCATATAGCAGAGTTTCATTAAAACTCTGTTAACGGTGGCCTACCGCCACATACAAGATCACTTACCGCCGTTCGTTTAGCAGACGAGCAAGTTTCTCTTATTTGGGTTTCGTCTTACGACCTTTTCCGGACACAGCCGCGCCTATTAAACCTCTGGCAGCTGCTCATCAAAAAAGCTATTTACGCCCTTGCCATATGGTAGACTTGTTAACGGAACCTTCAGCGACTGGAAATTCTTGTGAGAAAATTTTGTAAAGCTCTTTACCGGAAAGAAATGGTAATAAACGTTTTAAGTTGCAGTTGCTGTTATTGTTTTTTTGGGGAATTTTTTTTATATTGAGCCGATGAACTTTGTGCGCGATTTTTGGATTCTTTCATCTATGGACATTGGCTGTCGGCATTCCCAAGATTAATGTTTCACAAATAAAAAATAAAAAAAAAAAAGAAAGAGTTCGTTGTCTGCGGTCATGGTTACTATTAAGAACTGCTATATATACTTTCGTCGTGAGAAAGTTTTTTTTTTTTACCATTTAGATTAACGGAACTATTACTAAAAGGTAATTTTAAGTATTTAATCGTTTGCTAATAGAGCTGTTTCAGTACTGACTTAAATCAAAAGAAAATAATGTCCCACTATTTTGTGCAGCCAAAATGAAGATCTGTCAGGGTCGGCCAGGGGGGGTAGTGGAATACCAATATACCCGAAAAAAAATCGACAAAATACCCCAAAATACCCCAAATTCCTCCAAATATACCCAAAAATAATCGAAGCTTTGAATACTTTATACCTGAAATTCAAAGAAAGTGATATACTGAATACCCATATTTAAGCTGCAATATACCGTATACCCGATTTAAAACGCCCCTGAATACCGAATACCCAAAAACCCTGGCCGACCCTGATCTGTGTTGCATGTTTATGTGTTTATTTCTACTTCCTCGTCGTTCTCCTTTTTGCTTTCTTGTTTACTCTTATTTGTTTCTTTGTTTGGTTGGTTGGTTCCCTTTCAGCTTTCGAAAGAAGCTGAAAATGCGGTGAACAAATCAAGGGGATTATTGGACGACATTGTTCGAGAAAATAAAGGTAATATTCTCAGCAACGCGTATTAAAACTGGTTGTTTTAATCGTGGTTCAAAGAGATTACCTCACACAATAACGAGGGGTAAATTTGGAAACGTACCAGCTTGACACTTACAGGCATTTACATGAATTTATGATAGGCAACAAGGAAAATCGTCTGGAGGTGCGTACACTCTTTCAAAAGCCCAAAACATGGCATTATCGTACGGCTCAGTTGGCACAGATTCATTGCATCATTGACAAACAATCTGTTCCTGCAAGTGTTCCTTCGTTTGCGCGGAATTCGCAGGTCGTAACCACTGTATTTAGAAAGTTTGTTTCGCCTTACGGGAAGATGAATCATACATAGATTTTTTCCCCCGTTGGCCAGCAAGGGACTGTCGCATCTAAATCTCTCATTCACTCTGTGGTCGGTTGTCCTATTTCTCGTCAGTTACATGTATTTTCTTTTCTCGAGACCCTCGCCGTATCCAAATCTTTACAGAGTAAATTATAGAGTTTTAATGGAGTGGAGAACTTAAAAGTCAACCATTTTTAAACTCGTCTGACAGATCGTGTGGTCATTTTTAATTTCTTCATTCAAATAATTTTTTTTGTATCCCGTATTTAGTGGCGTATGGCGTGACAACGGGCTTCGGAATGTTTGCAAGGGTAGTAGTCCCTACAGAAAAACTTGAGTGAGTATCATTTGCCTGAAATACCCACTTCAGATTGAAAGAGATTACACAATATCGTATTATTCGTTCACTACCATGGTGTCGTAGCGAACAAATAATATCTTCCCAGCTGTGAGAGTTTTGAATTAACAGGCAAGTTTTGTTTCTCTTAATTTCCCTTTGCCCACCTGTTGAAAAATCATTTTCTTTACGATATATTTATTGATTGATTACTATCCTATTACGGTTTTTTTATTTAAGGGAACTGCAAGAGAATCTCATAAGATCGCACGCTGCAGGTAATAGAGTACTTTAGAATTATTGCTCACGTGAATATAAAGATACGCGAGCTCTGATTGGCCGAGAACTACCCACCTTGCGTGGGTGAGTATTTCAAGATCATGGACTTACCAGGTTCGCTGTTATTTTAGTTTCTTGAACAAGACGCTTCCCTTTGACGGTTCCCTTTCTTTACCCAGTTCACACCACAGAACTTGTTGTTGATGATGTATGTTTTCCTCAACCTTAGGTGTGGGCAAACCCTTGTCAAGGAAGCACACAAGGATGCTGTTTACTCTGAGGATTAACGTTTTAGCGAAAGGCCACAGGTTGGTGGAACGTGCTTTGCGTGCTTGAACTTGTTTTGCTGATACGTTTAACTCTGCAAGGCAACGGAAGTAACAAGGTCCGTTTGCAATTTTGCTAAGGATTGTAATTAAACTACTGTGCCATGCGTGCGGTACTGGCGAGCGATCGTCTACAAATGGATGGAAAAACGCGATGGTTTGCGTATATGTTGTTTTATAAAGTGATTCCTCGTTGACGGGGACGTTGACACTGATTCCTATATCGGTGTTTTTCCATTGCGTGGTTGTATTCTACTCAGGGCAACTTAGATTGTTTTTGTTTCTGCTTATGTTTTGCTTTTGTTTGTGTTGTATTATTGTTTGCTTGTTTGTTTTCTTTTTTGTTTGTTTTTTCGCTTTTGTTTTTTGGACTGTTTGCTTTTGTGAGCAACTGAACGACTCGATTACAAAGACAGTGGAAAATGTTCAAATTGCAAAATGGTTTGCTCAGCTACGTAAAGGTCATTCAGGGTAATTCAATTGAGTGCATACACCTGAGTTGGCAAAATCCCTCCCTCCCTCCCCCCCCTCCTCCACCATTAATACGCTCACCGCCTTCGCTGCACGTCATTTAACCAGTTGACTTTTTAATTTTTGCATCTGTTAATTTTCCAGTGGAGTCTCAGTCAAGACGTTAGAACAGATCGTGGCAGCCTTTAATGGTAAGATTGGTAATATATTTTAATAAATAGCAGCGTATAACCTTTACATGCTTTTGTTGGTACTTAGCTGTTCTAGGACGCAGTTTTCCTTAATTTTTTTTCATAATCCAAAGCCTGTCTGCGGTGGACTGGTCATGTTTAGCCCTTTAACTCCCAGAAATGATCAACACATAAATTCTCCCTAGAATATCCATACTGTATCCAACAAACAGGTCATGAGAATATCAAACTTATCAGGAAGAAGTTGCAATATTGATCTAACACTAAATTCTCGTAACTAATTCACAAGGCAATGTGTAGAAGCTAGAGGGGAGAATTAACAATAAAATCTTGGGACTGGGACAAACTTCGGTCCGATGGCCCACTCAGCTTTAGTGCAGACCTTACCTCTCACCTTCAGTATTAGTTCCAAGTCTTGCACGTGTATGCAAACCCCTCTCACACTCTCTATTATCAGAGTCGTGTCTCCCATGGATTCCTGAGCAGGGTACTGTGGGAGCAAGCGGCGACTTAGCACCTTTAGCTCATCTGGCGCTTGGTTTACTGGGGGAGGGGCAGATGTGGAGTCCTAAAAGTGGCTGGGCGGACGCGGCTTTGGTAAGTGAAAGAAATGCAGGAGCTTTTTTACAAAAATTTCGATTGTAGTGAAGCTTAGGTTTTTCCATGTAAGCACCTTGAAAAAGTAATTGAAGTGATGATAATAATTATGCGATAAATGACGATTTCTACCGGTTTACCGGCAAATAAGCCACACTGGATGTTGGGAGAACACTCGACAAGTTAATAAACAACGAGGCGCAGCCGAGTGGTTTACAACTTTAATTATTTACAAACGTTTGTTAGTTGTTTATTAGCCGTTAAACCGATAGAAAGTGTGGTTCATTGCTTGATTAAACTGTATTTTATCTTTGTCTGTGACTTTGGCGTTCAAATTGTCCTCTTTGTTTCCTCGAAAACAAACGCCTTTACAAATTAAAATCTGGGAATTCGCTCCGTTTTGGCGCCATTTGGTAGGACGAAGGGTGTTTCAGTTTTCTATGGGTAAACAGGCAAATATACGAGAGATGTTTAACCAATAAGAACGCACCTTTTGTCGAAGTCATATCATAATGATATTTATGATAGCAATTACCACGGTAACAATGATAATAATAAGTAATTTCTTTTTTATCATTTGAACGCGTCGAAGTTAAGCAATTTCTGTATGAGGGCGATGCTTTTGTGTCATATCTGGCGCAGATCAACACCCTTGACTAAGTTTTATCACATCTGTAATTTGAAACACCCTGACATTCGTCTACAGTACTTCGTTTGCACTTCTCATTCATTGGTATTTCTTCTTCCGTGTTTGAAATGAAATGCCACACTTGGAGTCGAGTTTATTTTTGTGCACTAATTAAGTCTTTATAACAGAGTTATTAAAGAATAATGTTACGTTGTTGTCATGGCAGGTCCTAAAGGCCTATGGATTGGAGCGTTTACAGCTGCAACCTAAAGAAGTATGTTATTATAGTTTTGTTATTATTGTATCTTTTTAAAAAGAAGTTGATTTGTTAGACTTTTTTTTTCTCCCCAGGGACTTGCTCTGATTAACGGTACTCAGCTGATAACGTCTCTTGGTGCTGAAGGTAAATCTCGTAAACACTTATTTCCCCCCTCAGATGTTGTGTTTTATGCCGTAAGTTCCATTGGCAAGCTGAAGTAGATTCACGTTCGCCTGGGGCACATTTTGGTTGAGTGTTTTCAAACCCAAGTTAAAGTAATCACATTGGCCAATCAGAGCAAATTAAGGGATGATATTGCAAAGAGCCAATAAGAGCTCAAAGAGCAAGCACGTAAACTTCTTGAAGGGCGGGAAAACGCGAGGGGCGAATGCGCGATGGTTTTTAATGTGCGTCTGATTGGTCGAGCCAAAAGGTTTGCGCGCGTTTTGAAGCCAATCAATGGGTGGACTAACGCAAAATGCACTTAATCCTTTGAACTTTCGCCAGTCAAGTGAAAGTTACGTCAGCGACTTAAACATCGGGGAAAGTTAAAGAAACGAACTTGGAGTATTTGGGGTCGCTTATGAACGATTATGGAAAGAACAAGATAAGTCGAAGACCGGATCATATATCTAACCAAATATGCAGATTTTGGCACAGTGAGACATGTCAAAAAAAAAAACAAACAAAAAAAAAAGATGATTTTCAAAATTTCTTTTTCTTATGTTTACTTAGCCGTGGAACGTGCTCGAATAATTGCGAGGCAGGCCGACATAATTGCCGCTATGTCGCTCGAAGTATTGAAGGGAACTACACGAGCCTTTGATGTTTGTAAGTATGATAATACTTCAAAACCAAGGACAGATTGAGTGGAATGATTTATCGTGTCAATACTACAAACATTTTGTGAGTCTTGACATAACGCTATCAGGTCAATGTCACTATCTGAGCAACTACGCACCTGCACCTCCCTTAGTCTAAAAACAGTCAAATGATATCAAGTATGGGTTAATGTTGGGTTAAGAGAGGGGTATGTGCGCCATTCCTCAGAAACTGACATTGGAGTTGTGAAGTAGGAGAATATGAGAAGGATTAGAGATTTTTTTTAATATTGTTGGCTGTCGTAAGGAGATAGTAAATGGAAATAAACGGGATCTGAGCTATGAGAGGAAAATCATAGAAGAATGCATTTGAAAATCTAATTATGCAAATTCTAACAGGACCTCGTTCCAGTTCTCAGTTCACAAAAATCTGACTCGCATTCTACTTTATTGAGGTCGTTCGTACATTTCGTACATGCTACTTTAAAGAATGAAAAAAATCATCTAGCAGCAAATTCAGCATGAAATTGCTACGATCAATTTATCTTAAATCTTCAGTAATCCAACAAGTGCGCCCACACGTTGGCCAGCGTCGTGTCGCAGAGAGACTGCGCTCTCTTCTTCATTCAAGAGTGTATCCGTCAGAGATTGCAGGCAAGTACAGACCTCGCGTTTATTTCGTGAATTTGCTGGTTCAAACTGATGAGCAACAACCCTTGTTCGGTTTCCCTGGACAAATGCCAGAAAAAATTGGGCCAGACTTCATAGAAATAATTGTTAAAAAAGATTAGATTGTCGTTTTAAAATATTTCTCCCAATGAGTTCTCAAGTAAAAGTTGAAATCATTTCCTCGATTCAGTTTTCTACCGCACAGCCAAACGTTAAACGGAAAACTAGAGATCAGTTTCGTCAAGATCTGGGTAATATCGGCGCATTAGTCCAAGCCCTAGGGTGTTCTTTCTTTTGGCCGACCTGTTAGGCCTGTAAATGACCATAATGATACATTATGTTTCATCCTCGTCTACTAACAAGTGAGTCATTCATGCTTATCTTATTTTATTAGAGAGTCACAGGTTTTGCAACCGCGTCCAGGACGCGTACACTTTACGCTGCTGTCCGCAGGTACGAGGCTTTACCCTTAGATTCCCTAGTCATTTTTACTGAATTATTTCGCGCTTTATCATTGCAATGATACATAAATAAAGGAATATTAACGGTGCCAATATGCAAAATAAGACGAAAATTCTAAATATCAACGCCAATGAATGGTTTTTTCACATCTTTTTGAGGTCGATGGGCCTGAGTTTGGTGCATGAGAATTCCGACATTTCCAAGTGTAAACAATACATAAGACTACTTACTGGAAATGTCTGAAACTTATTTCCTCTAACGCGTCATTTTTCGTTTATTCTGTAGGTCCATGGGATCGTGAATGACACCATCGATTTCGTACAGGATGTGATCACAACAGAAATGAACAGTGCCACAGACAACCCAGTATCCTTCAATTAGTAAAGTCGTCTTTATAGGCACGCAACGAGTGCAGAGGCCTTTAGATGCTTGAGAATACAAAAACCAAATACGAGTTAAGGTTGCTGTTGTGTTGGAGGAGGGGTAGATGCGCAGTTTTTCAAATACTGATATCGACCTGAAAAGTTTTGAATGTGGCAAAATCAAACTATTTCAAGTTATAAACTTAATTCATGTTGATTAGATTGTCTTTGCTGATCGGGGCGAGATCTTGTCCTGCGGAAACTTTCATGGTGAATATCCGGCCAAGGTATCATCTGAAATGTCCTTTGTTTGTCTTATACTTTTGTCCCACTTGTACACAGATTTTAGTTGTGCTTTATTTAAAGTCTTTTTGCGTGATTTTTTTTAATTTGCCGTTGTTATCGTTTGTTTCGTGGTGCTTGTGCTTTTTTTCCCATGTTTTGATTCAATTGTTTTTTGTGGTTGTTGTTGATGTGAAGTTATGGTATGGGCCTAAGGAGACTGAGGTAACGTATCCTGTCTTGTTCTTGTCTCGTCTCGTCTGAATCCTTTCTCGGCCATACTTCATGCCTTGTATCGATGCAAAAAACAAACAAACAAATTATCCAACTTACGAACTACCCAAACAAAAAAACACTTTTTTGAATACTTATAGCTTAGTTATTATTATATCATTATTATTATTATTGTTATTATTATTATTATTATTATTATTATTTTCGTCGACTAGGTGTTAGATTATCTGGCAATCGGTGTCCATGAGTTGGCTAACATAAGCGAAAGGAGAATAGAACGACTCGTAAATCCAGGTAAGAATTGCAAGTGAAACTGTTTGTGGGAATTTAAGGATAACAGTCGTTTCGATTCAGTTTCTCTTTTTATGGAATTTCAAGAATTAATCTCATGTCACTAACCTCATTTTGTCTTGCTGAAAGTGTGGGAAACATTACTATTTCATACATACTAAGATTTACACTGTGAAGTGCTATCGTTGTTGTCTCTGATTGGACGAACATAGCATTTTCACATTTGTTCGCTTCCAATCTTTGAGTTGAAATGGGAAAAAAATCCTAGTACGTCTGAAATTAATACATGATATCGTGGAAAGTGCTTTAGCGATTTTATTTCCTCGTTGCGATGTATCGAAAAACTCACCCGTTCGTTTCTTTGATGTATCACAACTAGTGAATAGAAATCTTTCGTGCGCACTTATCATGGAATAATCTATATTTATCGTTACAAAGGTTAGGCTTCTGTGACAAAATATATTAGCATTTTTTTCGTTTTTTCTAATTTCATTGTCAGTACACTTTATACAAAGGAATATTTCAATTTTCAAGTTCCTGTCCGATTTTCTATCATCCAACTTCCTTACTTTCGTACCGTGCAAAGTAAGGTGCACTCATAAGATTGAACAAACAAGAAACGCGCGCTTTTTCTATGCACTTATATTTGTCTTCACGAATGGCGAGAGTATTTCCTGTAATCAGGGTTTCTTACTGGTCAAGGAAAACCTGGAAAGTCCTGGAATCTTATTTCGATATTTTCCATTTTCCTGGAAAAAGACTACAGGTCCGGGAAAGTCCTGGAAATCTACTCAAATCAAGCAATAAAGTTTTCAGAAATTATGTTGTAAGAAATGTATGTAGACCATCTGGAGAATTTTTTTTGAAATCTTAAGGAATGAAAGGGTTTAAGTGAGATGTGGAGTCCTGTAAAAGTCCTTGAAATTTGATTCTGAAAAAGGGTACGAATCCTGTAAAACTATATTATATCACTTCGGAACGTTGCTGTATACGATTTTGTTTGTCTTTGCAGCCCTGAGTGAGCTCCCAGCATTTCTTGTTAAGGAAGGAGGTTTCAATTCCGGTAATATTTTCTAAACTGCATCATATCTCGTAAGATATAGCTGGACCGACCGGCTGACGAAGGAATAGAACACTGGAAAGTCTGACAGACTGAACGACTGATCGATCACCTGACTTGCTGACAAAAGCTATTAGTGATTCAACTGACTGATAGACTGAAAAACTGGTAAAAACTATTTAAATCGGGTGAGATAAAATAAATAGGGAAGATGGCATCACTATATAGACTTTCAGACGACAGTGGATCTCATAATTCATAACTTGGGTCGTTATTGTTTGTTTTATTAATGTGGTTATTGTTATTGCTTTGATGGAAGTTATAATAATAAGAAATAATAATAATAACAAGTATTATAATTATTCTCATTGTCATTATCAATATCAGTATGGTTATTAATATGGATTACATCATTATTATATAAACAATAAATAAACAATAAATAATAAATAAAAGATTTATTACAACACCAGCGAAAATCGAAATTATTAAAACTCCTGAAAAGAGACAATCTTAAAGTAACTACGAAAGGCCTTTTTAAAAAGAGACGTGTTTTTTGAGGTCTTTTTTTTTAAAACGGACACTGACGCACCATTTTAAACGTCATATAGCAAAACATTCCATAGTGTTGGGCAGCCACAGAGAAAGATTTTTCGCCATAAGTTTATTGTATCATCATTGTCATTATCACCGTCATTACTATTATTATCAATATCGTTATCATTATTATTGTTATTAGTATTAGTGTTATGGCTATTATTATCAATGTTAGTATCACAACCAGTAATATCATTAGTCTTACTGTGTGTTCAATTTTTGATTTACCCCCCTTAGGTTTCATGATGGCACACTGTACGGCTGCATCTCTAGGTAGGAGATATGTTTCTAAACAAGTTTAATGATAACTTTGTTTTTTTTTATAAATATATATATATTTTTTATTTGGTTGACTTCTGAGTTCTTTTAGTTTCAGAGAATAAAGTCCTTTGCCACCCCTCCTCAGTTGATTCGTTGTCCACGTCTGCTGCCCAAGAGGATCACGTGTCTATGGGAGGATTTTCCGCCAGAAAAGCTCTAAACGTGGTTAAAAATGTTGAAAAAGGTGTGAATGTTGTAGATGTCTCGCACAATGCATGTCGAGAGAAAGGAAACCGCTGATCGCCATGTATGGCATAGCGATATTAACGTAGTGGCAGCTGTGATATTGTGTTTGCTGAAAAGCGAAGGGAATGTTGTTCCCAAATGCAGAATGTTGCTAACAACCACGTCTTCGATCCTTACGTAATAAATGAACTAAAGAATAATCAATAGGCACTCGTAACTTTGGAAAAAACCCTTTGAGTTGAACCCGAGAAGGGAAAGAAGATACGTTTTGTTCTATTTATTATACAAACACTATTGGCCTTCATTGACATAAAAAATAAATTTCATTAATGATTGAAAAGAAAAAGGATCACAATCCGCGAAAAAAGTGGTAAAGTGCGTGTCTTGGTTTCCTCCGCTTCTAGTAAAATTTGAAGCGCTACAAATTTTACGTGCTGTCAGCAGCCATAGTTGGTAGAGCATCGCATATCAAATGAAAGTGTTTGAGATTATTAAGATTATTATTATTATTATATCATCAGTATTATTTTGATAAACCCTGCCATTGTTGCTGTTTTTTGCTTTTTTCAGTCCTTGCTATTGAATTGTTAGCGGCTTGTCAAGGAATCGAGTTTTTGCGGCCATTGAGGACAACAGAACCATTAGAAGCTGTTCACTCATTGGTTCGGAAAGTTGTAAAGTAAGTTTTATTCAATTTACTTTAAAGTGCATCTCTACCTTGAATCCTGAGACCAAAAAGAAAATAATCACAAAATTAAATTAGAACAAAGTGAAATACTTAAGCTACGTGTCAATGGCAAAAGCCAACAATTTAAGTCACGATTGGTTGAAGTTTCCCACGACATCTCTACACCATTCTCCAGGTAAACAATTTTTTTCTTTTTTTCAGGCCGTGGGACAAAGACCGTTTCATGGCGCCCGACATAGAGGCTGTGTTGAAGCTTGTGAAGAAAGGAAAGGTATGTGCAAGAGTTTATTCTAGAGCAGACTGAAAACAAACAGGCTCTATGGTGACTCGGTGATTGACTCAAGGATGAAAGCAGTTGGTATGCATCCACCAGTGTCCTATCACAATCTTATTGACAACGCTTCTCTACTTAACAATTAGATTATGGGCTTTAGATTTCTATTGCGAGATTGTTGATAAGGGCAAAGCCCGAATCAAACATCGCACATAGTTTGATCATTTTTTCGTGCGTTTGTTTTTGGTAGGTTGATTAGTTCGTTTGTTTTTTGTTGTTGTTGTTTTTCCTCAAAAAAAAAAAAGAAAAAAAAACTATCATTGATCATGAATAAGAGATGGTCCTCGTGTGCTGTAAATGTTAGGTTTCCTGGCACTAGGCCTAGTCTCTGCCGAGGGTTGTCATTCGACACTAGGTCAAACCTCGGCGCACATGTGTTTTTATCACTTGATATTTTCGCCTTTATTTTTCGAATAAGGATCATTTAACTAGATTCATATCGAAGGAATAGAACATCACGGAACCATTACGGATATTGTGGCAATTTTCAAAGTTACAGACAAGGACACTTGCTTGTTTGTAAGGATTTCTCATACGGTATTGTATTCGAACAGTGTGCTGAGCGTAGTTGATCGGATCGACTAAAACGTGTTACTGACACTGAATTCACGGCTGTAATATGATCCTCATATGCTGTATACCATTTCCCCTTCGAATTTCATATGTCTCCGAAAGGTATTTACAAGGGTGTAGCTATGACTAGAAGCGTCGTCTACTAAATGGTAAAGAGAACCTTCCGAGGCATGTAAAACTGACTTTTTGTCTTTTCCACTTGCAGATCTGGGAAGTGGCGTCACCATTTATGACGCATTACCAAAGCACCACCAGATGTCAACAGGAGCTCCCAACTAACATTATGTCTCCTACTGCAAGTACTCTATCGGTTGACACTCCTCCCCTTAAGAAGATCAAGCTAAATAAGGAATGAAATGGACGCCTACCAGCGTCGTGTGCGTTGCGTATAGTGGAAATGCTTTCTTCTTCTTTTGTGATCAAATCACAGATAACTTGTAAATATCATTACTTGCTGCCTCTGATTTTAATGCGCCGTTTAGCGTGTGAGGCGAAAAAAATTGGAAATGTACAGAGCAAAAAGCAGACAGGGGCATGCGCTCTCAGTAATTTAGCGATATACTTTATTCGCGTTCTCGTTGGTCCCTTTTGGTCATGTGTTAGATTGCACTCTCGGTGCTGGTCAAAAGATAAGCAGGCTCTGAAGACGAGATTGACATCGCATAGCAAACTACATGTTAATTGAATATTTTGTTGTGATGTCTTAGACATTACTTGGTTTTGTCTACTTGTGCATCGGTTTCGAGTAATTTAGAATGTTTTCAAAATTCACTTACAGGCGAGAAATATGGTTTTATGGAAAATATTAATTTATTTTAAAATTGAATGAAGAATTCTCATTTATTTACTCAATTCTTGACTTCTAGGTTGAGTTAATTCTCAAGTCGCAAGAAAAATATCTGAATCGTAGTGTTGTGGTTTTTTGTCGTCGATAGATGTTAAGTTAACACTTTGTCAAACTTTCAAGTATTACCTATCCTGACAGAAGCTCTTTGGCTGGCTAAGGTTTTTGTTAATATTATTTATAAGATATGTTTATTCCCGTTATGTGAAAAGAAAAAAAAATTCATAAAACAAACTGGAAAATGTATTTGCCTCCTTAAATTTCCTTTAAAATATCTCTAATAAAAAAATATTTAAATTTGGTTATATCCGTCTCATATCTGGTTTGTTTTGTAGTTTGTTTGATTGTTTGTTTTGTTTATTTGTTTATCTTAGGGATGCTTATTTTTGCCCGTTATCGATAGTTGACTAAGACAAACAGTCTATCGATTTTGCGTCAGTGGTTTTATTTAGGTACAATATCTTTTTATCGAAGTGAGACCAAAAAAGACTAATTAAAGCAAAAAGAAAAAAAAAGAAAGAAAAGAAAAGAAACTTAAACAAGAAAACAACGAAAGAGGAAAAAAAAAATAACTATCTTTGGATCAAAGTGTCGAGTCTCAAACGTTTCCTACTTCGCAACATAATTTAATTTGGTTTTATCAGCTGAGTCGATAATGTAGATTGGCCACCGTAAAGAGTTTCTTAAAGCTAACATTTCGAGCGTTCGCCCCTCTTCATTTCGCACTGACGAAGGGCTAACGTTAAAAAACGTCAGACTAAGAAATTCTTGACGGTAGCCAATTTACATTATAAAATTAGTTGATTAAGCCAAAATATATTGTAATACCCACTCCGATGCAGCATACTTGTCTTTAGGTAATGTGATTGTTTGTTTCAACCGACCACTGTTCGCATCTGTAAGTTTGCGTGCCATAACGAGTTAACGGACAAAACCCATTCTTTGTATTGCACATATAACATGGAGCCTAAAACGTTTTGCTGTGAGCGTTTATTTCCGCAATTTCGGGCTCTGTTTCCTCTGAGAAAGAAACTCGTCCAAGGCTCCATAACGTCCGTGGGTGACCGCGCATCGTTGAGGTTCTCAGTCTAAAATAGAGTGGTTACCAAGGCATGACAACAAAATTCTCTAAATTATCAAACAAAGCAGACGAACAGTATTTGTGCGGAATTTCTTGTTAAAAGCTACTCTTCTGAAGGATGGTGTGACTAATTATTAACGGTGAGATGTTCATAAGAGTTTATTCAAGTCATTTTAA
Source organism: Pocillopora damicornis (assembly GCF_964200805.1). Taxonomy (NCBI): domain Eukaryota; kingdom Metazoa; phylum Cnidaria; class Anthozoa; order Scleractinia; family Pocilloporidae; genus Pocillopora; species Pocillopora damicornis. The sequence goes on along the minus strand of NC_142674.1, from coordinate 24,854,361 downwards.
CCCAGATAAGTTTATTTGGGGGGGAAGTTACTTTGATATACGAAGATATATAATTCGGATTCAAACGATGACTTCGTTGCGTAATCAAGCTTTCCGTATTTTTGTGAAGGATAAGTTTTATGGCATCATGACAGTAACAATTTCACAGCAGTATTATCGAGATATATGAAAAAAACTAGGCGAAAACAGTCACAAAAGTCATTAAATGAGTTAATGATTCCATGCAAGACAAATCGAATCCGATCGTTACTCGTAAAATACTTCAACCTCTAGTCAGCTTTTCCCTATTTCGTTACAGCTGGGCGCTATGTGGCCAGGAAAATTTCAGCCGTGTTTTCCAAGTCTAGCGATAAAGCCCAGTCACAAGAAGCTACGGAGGAATCAAGTTCGGAACCAAGATCGTTAAAATTCTCTTCAGCGGCTGTAAGTAGTGAAACGGAAACATCTGCTCACCAGTGGAAGGATTCTACCGAAAATGCTAATGGAAGTGTTGTCAGACGTGTTAATGGAGAAGAAGTCACGACATAGAGAGCATTTTAATCACGACACATAACACAGAGGACTTCTTTTGTTTTTTTTTCTAATGCAATGCTTCATTAGCAGAACTTTAAAGCTAAAGTCAAGCCCTGAAGGCCATTGTAAGAAGTGATAGAAGCCTTCAGCTGATTTATCTGCCTTCTTGATAATGATTTTGGATCAATGTTAGTATTTGTGGAACAGTGCACTTTCTCAAGCCTTCCCTAACTCAAAAACAGTCAAGTGATAAAATTGGGTTAATATTGGGTTAGGCCATTTGAAGAGGCGAAGATGTGTATTGAGTGGCTCAATTACTGAGATACCATCTTTATGTTCCATCTTGCTTTTTTTCCTTTTTTCCGGGTCAGTGTCAGTATCTGAGCAATTTTGTACTTACTCCTCCCCTAACCCAACAATAATCAAGTGATGACAAACTTGGTATTTTTTTTTAGTAGGAGAGGGGTAGGTGTGTAGTTACTCAGATAGTAGCATTGACCTAATGATTTTTTTAACTGTCAGCTTTCCTATCTGCCTTGTTGTGCACCTTTGCTGCTGATCAACATTTACACTGGTGGTTATGATAGTATTGCTGCAAAGTTCCTTCAAATGAAATGTAGCTTTACCTGATTAGAAGATTACACCAGTTTTAATTGTTGATCATTTGCAACTTATGGCTGTGAAATTTTTTGACAAAAATTTACTTCATGAATTAATGCATGCAGAGCACTGTATACACATGAGCTGCAAACTAAACTTATTGACTATAGCATAGAAAGTATCTGTGACAGGGAGGTAAAATAAATGTGACAGAACTGCAGGATAACCCAGAGTAACATTTCGTTTGTGTTGATGTTTACAACTCTGCATTGGGAAGGCAAACTCCAACCTGACGTACCATAATAATAGCCGTTTCTTTTTCTGTAGTTGAATGGAGATAAATGACCTTTCAGGTTTGTGGCCTTAAAGTTTAAATGTACAAACATTTACAAACAGTCAGCTTGTTCTGTTCTGTGCTTTGTTAAGAAAGAGGAGAGGACTGGTTGGAAAAGGTGAAGAGTCAGCGACATGAAAAAAACGAGGAAAACAATCCCTATTGTGGCTCATCAAACATATATTTCAAACTCTGACAAAAGGTGAATGCCTGAAACATCAGCTTTGAAACTCTTTACAGTGGCCAAACTATGTTATCAACTCGGTTGGTAATACTAAATTACCCTGTTATACTCTTCCACCGATGCAGTACCACAGTTTCATCAGAACCTTACCCCCTTAATATATTTCAAACTGTTTTGCATATGTGTTCAACATCAGAAAAGGTCAGAATTTATTTTAATCACAAACCAAAGAAACATTTCATTCTAATGATATAAAAGAAGCTAATACTTAAGAACATCTGTTTGAATTAACCCTTTAACTCCCACAAGTGATTAACATGGAACTTCTCCTTATAATATCAACACATTATTCTGCAAACAGGTAATGAGAAAATTTTAACTTATCAAGTTATAATCTTGATCTAAAAGTAAATTCTCATTACCATTTAGAAGAAATTGTGAAGCAGTTAGGGGGGAGAATTAACCATCAGATCTAGGACTGACCAACTGCATGATATACCTTGGTGCTGAATACTCTATCTCAATCTCTGACTGATGTGGGTGATGATCTTAATAACCTTAACAATTTTAGCACGATGACATCAAAAGCTCTCTAATTTATTGTTATGAATTCTCTTTATCTGTGGACCATTCTTATATTCGTATTCAAACGCGCAAAAAACTGGCCAAAGGATGCCGGGAAACGATGGTATATCACATGAGTTTGGTCTGCCTGTGGCAAGACTATCATAATCATATGAACATAGCCACTATCCTAAACGTTTGCAAAGGAAATGCTCTGTGCTATAACAGTGACAATAAACCATGCTTAAAACTAAAATTCCTACAATAACATTTTGTCCGGTGCAAAATGACCATTTGAAAACTGATTCAATCAGTGTAACAAGAGAGTTAGAAAAGAATATAGAACTAACTTGGTTTTTAAAAAAACATACATAGACTAAGCCATTTATTTAGTTGCATAACTCTATTAAATTACACTCAGATAACTTCCATGTACAATGCAGGATGCCCTCCTTTACCTGTCTAGGCGCTTATTCAAAACAAACACATTAAAAAAAAAAACGGTTGTAAATACTTTACTACTTTTCAGAACTATTGCAAAATTCAAACCTTATTACCTCACAATATTTGTGGTCATGCCACTCACTAAACTTAACTACGCTACAAACAAAATACTGTACCATAATCTACGTTTTTCAAAGCGTATTTACATAAAGTTGTTATTGTGTTCCCTCATTCTAGTTGCAATTTGTATGCAAAATTGAAAGCTGTTAGGCATATGCAATCTATGAAAGCGCCGTGCGGGTACTCTTGAGGTTTATAATGGAGGTATATCCCAGGCGAGGTATACCCTTGAGGAATATTGTATAGCACTATTTACTACAAGATTTTCTCACCATCAAACAGTGGTCTAAAAGCACTGGTGGTAAACAGTGTACTTCTGATCTTCATTATTCAAAGCCTATTTACACAAAATTGTCATTATGTCCCTTCGTTCCTGTTGCATCGTTTTTCAGGCCAAAAAGTTGATACAGTGGTCTAACAGTATTGATGGTAAACATTGTACTGGACAATATTTGTCAGTTGATAATGGTGATCACTTTCATCATGTTTTCTTGAATTTAGGTATTTTCCCTTAGCCTCTTTAAAATTAATTTCATTACAAGCTGAAGAATGTGTAATTAAAGCCAAAAATCACAACTCATTTTGTTTGAGTTTTTTTTTCTTTTTGCATGTCATTGTTTACTTTTATTAAATTGACTATGCTGTGGATTTTTATATTTTTTGGAATGACTGTACACAAGTTATCCAGCTTTTCTTTACAAGGATTATACACACTTCTAAATTACTTCAAAATGACTCTCTTTTAAAATGGTTTTTACTCGTTATCATATTCCTCTAAACTCTCGACAACGTCATTTCTCTGTGTAACTTTTTTCAACACACTTGCAAACTCATCAACTGTTAGCTGTGGATGTCTGACTTCCAAGTATTCTAATAGGGCTATTGATGGTCCGGCATCATGTTTTGCAAAATCTGCGGCCACTACATGTCTGTCAATACCATAATGTGAACAAACATCGCGATAGTCTCCATGGTTCTTCATTTCTATGTCCAAACGGTTACATACTTTCTTTAAAAATGACCTATTATCCAGCAAGCTGCTGAGGAGCTTCGAATCTGCAACAAAGAGAGAATATGGAGATAATTCATGTTACACGATAAGCTAAATTATTGACGCATTTTGATTGCTTGTTCCTTAGGATCTATTGGAAGACAGATGCTTAGAAGACGCTACCATCAACAGGATTTTTCTGTCTCACCGTGTGAACAAATAAATTATACTTTGCGGTAGGTCTGCCCAAGAAAAGATCACAGAATATGGTAACAACATCAGCGAGACACTCGGCTGTGCCCCGTGTATCTTTTTAATTGTCTTTGCCTCATTTTGACTTCATATGTGATCTATGACTAAACAGACCGGCCACAGCAAAACGTAATATGTTTGTTGATTAGGGACTGTATTTCAAAAACCCTCTCTAACATTATATATGATAGTGTTTGAATAAGTGTCAATGGTTTTATAAACGACTGGAGCGCATATTTCAGGATGGGGTGTGCTCACACCAAAAATAGGGAAGGTGCTGAATGAATATTTCCCAATTCGAGGCATCTGCCCGTAAAGAGCGTCTTCTAATAGGTGAGCGGAGCACAATGGTTTAACCCTTTTACTCCCACGATCTAATTGGAAACTTTCCTAACTGTCTTCCATAAAATTATGATGATATTACAGTTGAGAATTATGAATTACATTAACTAATAATCCTATACGTTATATTTTTCTTCATTCATCACTAATCTGGTTGATTTTGTATTAACATTGTAAGGGGAATTTTGTCTTGATTATGTACGGAAGTTAAATGAATTTAACTCAACAATACATTTTTTTCCGCTCAGGACTCGTTCGTGGAAACTGGAGATGGGAGGGGGGCGAGGCGGGACACTGGTTAAAACTTTGGTTGAGGTGGGGAGTGGGCCGAAGCTTATTCGTAAGAGGTGTTAATTTGTAATTTTAACTACAGTTTCTCGTGATAGTAGCTATAGCTGCGATGACGATGACGAAGATACCTTGAGGAGTTTTTGATTGTTCGTTTAAGTTGCCCCTGTCACTTTCTTCTTGTGTTAAGGACTTCGAGCATCCAGATGCGCTTTTGCTGCCTCTTACAGTATGTGAGGTCGCCTCAAGACCGCCACTTTCTGTATATTTTTGACGTGGAAAATTAACCGACCGTGATTTATTCAAACCTAAAAAAAAAATTCGCAAATGGAATCAGGTTTATCAATTTGCAAATATCAAACTGTAATTCCTCTATTTATTTTATATATGCAAACATTTCGGCATGCTTACTAGCAAAGAACATGTGAATCAATACCAAACTGTGCAGGAAATTGAAATTGAGTGCAAAATGTTAAAATGAACTTGATTGACAGGGAAGTCGTGAAAGCGCAAAAAAATTAAATTGCGGACAAGTGAAAAGAAAGTAATAACGTTCCATTCAGAGTTTGAAGGAGAATGCAAAAAAAAAAAGAAAAAAAAAACCAACGAAGGAGAAAGAGCACAAAAAATTTATTATTCTTAACAGAGAGTTTAAAAGATTGAAGCAAGTTCTTGAGAGAAAAGCCCGACTACTCCGGCAATAAGACAAAGACAAGCTTATTCGTAGGAGGTGTTAATTTGTAGATTTAACTAAAGTTTCTTATGAAACTATAGCTACGATGACGATCACGAAGATACCTGGAGGAGTTTTTGGTTGTTCGTCTGAGCTGCGTCTGTCACTTTCCGCTGGGGCTGAGGAAGTCGAGCATCCAGCTGCGCTGTTGAAATGCGTACAAGCATTTGCGGGCTCGACCAACTTCTAAAATGGAGAGAGCAATTGAAAGTTGCAAAATCGCTCGGATACCGGAAAATCATGGTCATGAATACTGAATTACACCATTTCAATATTCAAAAGGGTTACCGGTAGAACAAAGAAATACCTTTTTAGACTAACATGAATGTTTGTTATACCTTATTCTTACTTAATCTGCGGGTGCTTAACGTCGCGATTTTGGCGAGACAGTATTTCGCGGGGATTTATTTTCTCGATTTCAACAGGAAAATATAAAAATAGGACATTGAATTTCGCGATTCTGGCGTTTTCAACTTCATTTCAATTTCAAAATGTCTGAACTTTCTGAAATTCCAAGATAAACCGGAATAAGTGTTGGAACTTTAATTGAAAGTTGTGAATGAGAACTACTAGAAGTAAGTTAATGGCAATTTCGAAGACTGCATGATAGATATCAGGAATTAGTATAGATTTTTGCGATTAACATTACATAAGATACATTACATAATATGCATTTCACGAGATACACAGTGGAACTTACCGGTAAAACTAGTTGACAATTTTCGTATATGTCGATATATGTCGTGTATGTTGCTCTTATTACATGTTAATCATTTTCTGCCTGTTTAAATCCCGCGAGCATTTTTATTCCTGAGTCTTCAATTTCGCGATATTTTTATAATTACGAATGACACGAAATTATGTACCCGCGAGATTAAGTACGAATAAGGTATTTGATAATTACTTTTAATGGAAAATAAAAGTTTTAGGCTTGGAACTCGATAGCTGTACTCTGCAAGGTTAATCATGGCTTTCCGCCTTTATGATATTTATTATCTTCACTAGATTTTGTGGTTATTCTGTCGATGTCAATTAAACCGGGCAAGCTTATTAAAAAAATTTAAAGTTAAGTTGGTAATAATAATAATAATAATACTTAGAATTATAAATAATAATAATTAGAATTTACATAGCGCAAAATACATAATGCATTTCGCAGAAAATGACAGCTGATGAAACCTACAATAAAGTTAAAGAAACATATTTACAAAACTTCATTTTTCCCGTTAAAATGTGTAAAAAAGACTACATTGATGGGCCAACAAATCAAAAGCTCGGCTGAAAAGAAGGTTTCATTTTAGATTACGCTGAAAACTAAATATAGAGTCCAGGCCAGTGATGTCTCGAGGCAGACCAGTGGTTCTGACTAAACACAAATAGGTTTATAACTGGAAGGGAAAATATGAGGTGTAGGCTTATTAATATTATTATCAAAATATATATTTTACAAGTAGATCGACCTTCATTGGCCCGGCTAAACTGATAAGGTCGAAGAAAGTGAGTGGTGATTGTAACTTTATAGAAAAAAGTTGAACTGAAAGTTACATTAGATTTGGTTTTATTTTGTTTTCTGTCCTTTTTTGTTCGTTTCTCTTTCTTCCCTTTTTTTTTCAAAGAAAACTGTAACCTATCTCATTGGCTTTAGGCGAAATCAGATCGTGTTAGCTACATGCAGTATTACCTCCACAAGAGAAAAGCCAGGGTTCAAGTAGATTGCATGTTCTGTATCATGGCCCTCTTGCTGGAACGTTATATTACAAGAGAATTCCTCCACTTCTCGACCTTTCACTGGTTTTACTGCAAAAGTACATGCATCTTTATGACGAAATCTACCGCCGTGGGAATCATCGCAGATGTACACCTACAACAGATGACGGATTGAGTACTATATTGCATCAATTGGAGTAGCACGCTTTTAATAAAAATGCACAAAAATAAGAGGTTCGTTAAAGTGCATTGTTTAGACAGCTACTTTCAGAGGTTACCAAAAGGCCATATAATCTACAACTCAGGAGTTTCTTAGCATTATGCAAAGTAACTATAGTGAGTGGCAAAAGTTTTGGCACACTCTACTTCTTACTATCTCCCTCCATCCCAATGTTGCCTGGTGCTGGTGTTGTTTGGGGAGAGAGGGAGGGACTTTCAAGTAACTTATTAAACATCAATTACTAGATTTCTGTTTATTACAATGTGTATTGAGTGGAGGATTGTCGACCAACCACAAAGGGCCTATTAAACCTCAGTTCAGGTCATCAGGGGTAAAAATGTTTCATTGTGACACATTACTGAGCCCAACCCCATGTTGTTTTCCTTACCTGCTCACCGGGTGTCTCGTCTAATTCCCAGCCCTTCTCAGGATCCACCATAAGTTTCACAGTTATCTTTTTGCTGTTGTTGTATATTTTGAAGGGTTTCTCCATTCCTTTCCATGAATCAGGAAACTGCTCTCTATCTTGCGTCTTTACTCGCTTGTAAAGGCAAAGTATATGGATCAGCTAGGTGGTACATCGTGCAATAACAAGAGTGACCAGATGAATGAATTTTATTCTTTGAATTTCAGACGAGACCTTATTTTTAGTATTTTGTTAGACAAATGCAGCTCACTTACCAAATAAAGGAATATGACTGGGTGACAGCACATTACAACACCGGCACATTTACAAATTTTTGGGTAGATGCCTACAATTGAGTCGTATCCGCACAACAGAAGTAACAACACTCCTTGTCGCTTAATTTCCATGAAAGTAGGTTAAGCTTCAGCAATAAAAGGCCAATAGACTACTATGTACATACTCGTGCTTTCATCTAACCGTAGAGCGTCAGAGCCAAGTCGCAAAATTACTCGTCAGTGATATAATGGTCAAGCACATAAGCATGGGAATAATATACATGAATGAAGGGAAGCAAATATGGCGCACAGCTAATCAGAGAGGAGGAATATGTACCTCATGCTAAAAGATAACCAATCATATGTGCGGATTTGTATTCAAGATGAATAACGCAACCATAATAGATATGTACCATAGTAATGCCCTGTACATTACTTATCTCATGGATAAACCAATGATCATGATATTATGTGATATTAAATCGTTAGTAGCGGAAGCTAAAGCCAGTTATCAGTGGATTGAAATGACTCACTTGTATCATACACTGTATGTGGGTAAAATATTGGAAAGAACACTTCTGTTAAAAACAACAGATTGACACAGTCGGTTGCATTTGGTGGATGCCTTGCGTTCAAACCAAAATAAACTCCTTCTTAAACAATTACTTACCCTGATAGAATCCTTGTTGTCACTGTAAATGTAGAATCTGAAAAAAATGAGATCACGTCTAGGATTCGGTTTACTAGCAAACACTGTGGCTCTTTTCTTTCTTGGTGCCCCACGACGACAATATACGCACCAGAAACAGAACGTCATGGTTTTGATATGAATGGAGTCCTCTTTTGCTGTAAACCACGCCCTTGACATATCATTTTTCTTTGATTCGTTAGGGATTTTCTCCCACCTGATGGGACCTTTAATCAAAAGTTTATGACAAAATCATCAGTACAGTAACAGCATAATGAACATTAGTCCTACCTTCCCAAAAGAGAAGAGGATAAAAAAATATGTAGGTAATACGAGTAAGTGGGATTACTCTGCTGTGGAAATCCACGAGGTACCCACAGGATTTGAAATTTGTTTCTCGGTTTTTGCGAAAGAAGGAAAATCAGATACACAGAGAAAACATCTGTGAGCGTGGTGAGAAACAGTAAAAACACTCAAGCACACATGACGCCAGGTTGGATAATAGAAACCGGGCCACAGCGATGGGTAGCGAGAGTTCTCATCTTCTTTGTAAGTCCATACCCTGAACAAACTCCGAACATGTAAGGCTTACAAAAGTGTAAGTCCTCAAGATGTTAAATCTTAGATGTATTTTCTTTGAATTCAGCTGAAAATACTTAACCCAGGGATTTTTCGATTACCTGGGTCGGTTCGGTAGACAGTTATCCATTCCTTTTTAGCTTTACCCATATAGAGGCAATGTGGAATTATAATCTTCAAGGGTTTTAAAAGTCTGATATCGTGTGGTCCGCATTCAATCACAGGGGAAATGAGTGTTTCATCAGGTCCAACGGGGATATTCCGCAACAGCTCTGTTGTGTCGTAGACCACGCGGTAGAAGACTTCCTGGCTGACTCCAGTCGGTATTGCACCGTTTCCAATACATATTTTCACGTCAGAGTCAAGAGCGGCACTCAGTTCACCGCCGGAACTGTTGAATTCGTTTTTCACTTCAAAGTAGTTTCCAATAGATATTTTCACGTCAGAGTCAACAGCGGCACTCAACTCAGAGTCATAAGCGGCATTCAGCTCACCGCCGGAGCTATTGAATTTGTCTTTCACTTCAAAGCCTTTTCCAATACATATTTTCACGTCAGAGTCATGAGCAGCACTCGACTCGCCGCCGGAATTGTTGAATTTCTCTTCTACTTCAGAGCCTTCGGGTAAAAAGGCACTTTCGTTGCTGTCATTTAGACCTACTTTATTTTTCCGAAGATTTGCCTCATCCGTGACCTTTAATAGCAAAAAAATCTAGTCAATCAATGTTTTGAGCCAAACAGATATGTTTCCCAAAAATTATATGAGGTAACTCAAAGCACCCTATTGAGAAAGAAAAAAAAACCAACATCAACATTAAATTTTACTACACTTCCTATGGTTTCAAACAAATGCTCGATTATTTTGAAATTGACTTTAAAAGGTTGCTAATCTAACATTTCAGCCTCTTTGAAACATCCTTAATTAAAGTTGAAGTAAAAGTCTTAAGACACACCGGTTGTTTTGGTTTCTTTTTTTTTTATCTTATTTCCTAGGGTAGCTTTTCACCTGCACTTCAGCCATACATGATGACGCTTGAAACGATAACTGCCATTCCCTAGTATAACGTGATGGTCAGAGGATCAATTAGGAGTTACGAGTAGAATATAGATGAACGGCCTTTTAGGATAAGTCCATACCTTTACATCATGAAGCGTGCCAAATGCAGAGTCTTCAGAAGTAGCAATTCTTTTCGGGATTGGTCTAGAAGCACTGTAAAGAAATTTAATTGTGCAGGGTTAGAAAAAAAAAAACGGTTTTGGTTGCAGAGGAACACCGGTACCCAGGGTATGTATGCGTACCAGCTCCGAAGACGGCTGTTACGTACACATACCACAAGTCAAATCAATAAGCTGTTAGGCATATGCAATCTATGAAAGCGCCGAGTGGGTATTCTTGAGGTTTATAATGGAGATATATCCCAGTCGAGGTATTCCCATGAAGAATTTTGTGGAGCACTATTTATTACAAGAATTGCTTACCATCAAACAGTGGTATAACGGCACTGGTTGTAAACGGTGCACCTATGATCTTCGTCAATCAAAGCCTATTAACTTAAAATTCTCATGATGTCCTTTCGTTCTCGTTGCAACTTATGTAAGGCCAAAAAGAAGTTGCAGTGGTCTAACAGCACTGATGGTAAATAGTGTACTGGACAAAACTTTTCAGTTGATAATGGTTAACAGTGTCATCATGTTTTCTTGAATCTAGGTATGTTCTTGGCCTCTTTAAAATTAATTTCACTACAAGCTTAAGATCGTGTAAGTCATGCCAAAAATCACAATTCATTTTGGGTTCTTTTTTTTTTTTTTTCCTTTTTGCATTTGATTGTTTACTACTACTGAATTTACTATACTGTGGATATTTTTTTTGGGATGACCGTGCATGAGTTATCCAGCTTTCCTCTTCAAGGATTATACACACTTTTAAATCATTTAAAAGTTACTTCAAAATAACATTCTTTAAAACGTTTCTTACTGGTAACCATATTCCTTTAGATTCCCGACAAAGTCATTTCTCTGTTCAATTTTTTTTAAAAAACTCGCAAACTCGGCAACTGTTAGCTTTGGTTGATGGACTGCCAAGTATTCTAATAGGGCTCTTGGTGTTCTTTCACCATGTTTTGTAAAATTTACAGCCATTTCATATCTGTCAACACCATAATGTGAACAAACATCTCCATACCTCTTCGTTTCTGTGTCCAGACGGTCACATACTTTCGTTGAAAATGGCCGATTACCCAGCAAGCTGCTAAGTAGCTTCGAATCTACAACAAAGAGAAAATTTGGAGATAATTAATGTTTAATTTGTTTACACCGGTAGGCAGTAATGAAAGTAACAGATTGTTACATGATAAGCTAAATTATAGACGCATTTCGATTGGATTTTCCCTATGATCAATTGGAAGACAGATGCTTAGATGACTCTACCATCAACAAAATTTTGCTCTCATATCATTTAAACGAATAAATTATATTCGCCGTAGGTCTGCAAAAGAAAAGAACATTGACCGAGTGATTCACCGTTTTTCTTCACACAACATCGCCAAAAGGTCTGGGTATCAGCAGATATGTCACGAATTTACGAAAATAAACGACATTTTTTAAAAACATGTTTGGAAAGTTCTCCTGTCATCTACAGTTCTGATTTAAACAAAAAACAAAGCTGAATTTAAAGTGTATAACAAAATCCTCATTGGACAAAACAAACAACAGAAGGAGGTGTTAATTTGTAGATTGAACCAGAGTTTCTCATGGTAGTAGTTAAAGCTACGATGACAATAACAAAGATACCTTGAGAGGTTTTTGATCTTTTATCTAAGTTGCCCCTGTAACTTTTTTTCAGAGCTGAGGAAGTTGAGCATCCAGCTGGGATATTGAACCGCTTACAAGCATTTAACGGCTTGGCCAACCCCTAAAATGGAGAGAGCAAATTAAAGTTGCGAATTCGTTCGAATACCAGAAAATCATGTTCATGAATACTGAGCTGAACAATTTCAATATTCAAAAGGGATATCGATATAATAAAGAAAAACCGTTTTAGACTAACATGACAGTTTAATATACCTTATTCGTGCTTAATCTTCGGGTACTTGATTTCGTGATTTTGGCGAGATAGTATTTCGCGGGGATTTATTTTCCCGATTTCATTACAAATATAAAAATAGGACATTGACTTTTGCGATTCAAGCGTTGTCAACTTCATTTTAATTTTCAAAATGTCCGAACTTTTTAAAATTCAAAGATAAACTGAAATAAGAGTTAGAACGTTACTTGAAGGTTGTGAATAAGAACTACAAGAAACAAGTTAATGGAAATTTTGAGGACTGCATGATAGATATCAGGAATTTGTATGAATTTGCGATTCATGTGAAGATGATTAACATCAACATTACACAAGATACATTGATCGAGATACAAAAAGAAACTTACCAGTAGAACTAGTTGACAATTTGCGTACATGTCGATATACGTCGTGTGTGTTGCTCTTATTACATGTTAATCATTTTCTTTTTTAATTTCAGTTTTATAGATGGGTAGAAAAATTCCGCGTGCTCAAATTCCGTGAGGATTTTCATTTCCGAGTCTTTAATTTCGCGGTTATTTTATAATCACGAATAATGCGAAATTAAGTACGAGTAACGTATTTGATGATTATTTTTGAAGGAAAAGAAAAATAAAAGTTTCAGGCTTGGAACTCGACCGCTGTAGCTTTGCAAGGTTAATTAAGACTCTCCAACTTTTATTAGAATTAATAATAATAATAATTAGAATTGACATAGTGCAAAATTACATAATGCATTTCACAGAAATTAAAATTCTCGCTAATAATGACAGCTCATTAAACCTGCAATAAAGTTAAAGATATATAGATATTTACCAAACTTCACCATTCCCTCAAAAAGATGGAGGGAAAACTACATTCAAGGGGCAACAAACTAAAGGCTCGGCTGAAAAGGAAGTTTACTACGCTGAAAACTAGATATAGAGTCCAGGCCAGTGATGTCTTTAGGTAGACAAGTGGTTTTGACTAAAAACAGATATAGGCTTATAACTGGAAGGGCAAATATAAGGTAGGAGGTTTATAATTAGAGAAAATATATATATATATATGTTAAAAGTAGATCGACCTTTCATTGGTTACGGTTTGGCTGATAAGGTTGAAGAAAGTGAGCGGTGATTGTAACTTTCCAGGAAAAAGCTGAGCTGAAGGCTACGTCAGATTTGGTTCGATTTTGTGTTTCGTCCTTTCTTCTTCGTTTTCTTTCTTTTTTTTTGACGAAAACTGTAACCTATCTCACTGGCTTCATCAAATCAGATTGTGGCAAGTACATACAGTATTACCTCCACAAGTGAAAAATCATGGTTGAAGTAGATTGCATGTTCTGGATCATGGCCCTCAAGATGTCGCACGTGACGATAGCTGCCATTTACCAATGTAACATGGTAGTCGGCAAGATCAATTAGGAGTTACGAGAAGAATATAGATAAACACCCTTTCAGGATAAGTCCATACCTCCATGTGATAGAGCGTGCGAAGTGAAAAGTCTTCTGAAATAGCATTCCTTTGCATGCGACGCATTCTGAGAAGAGATTTAATTGTGCCAGGTTAGAAAAAAAACACTTTTGGTTCCTGAGGATAATGAGGAACACCCAGGGTATTCATCCACTCTTGATGTGTCTATGAAACAAAATACTTTTTTACATTTTCGGCATGGTTGATAGCTGTATTTAAAATAAGCAATAACCGACCTTAGCGCCTTGCGATTTCTCTCTGACCATTTTTTTTTTGTGCACTGAAGTACGATTTGGCGGCCAAAAAGTGTCCCCAGTAAGGGCGCGGCCAAAACGATTACATTACAAAGCTGTGACGCAAAAAAAAACTATGAAGCACGTGTGCAATCATGGTGGAAAGAGGAGAAATTTAGAAGAAGGGACGAACGTATTGCGTGGCCAGAGCACCAAATGATGTTAGCCTCAAAAATTTTACACATATACCGGGTATTTCTATACATTCCTTTCCAAAGGATGTAGCTGTATAGCCAAAATGGACGCGTTTCGATCGTCTACATCGAGGTGATTTACCTCCTCAATGTCATGGGCCTTATGCTCCGTAACGGTTTCAAAGACGGCTGTTTCCAACACATACCACAGGTCAAATCAGGGGAAGATAACCAATGAATTCAGCTAAAAAGAATGCTGATTACGGGACCTGTTCCCACGCCGTGCACGATTGTTCAACATTCTTTTCGGCTGACATTTCGCAAGCGAAGAATGGTGAGTTCCTTATCGCTGTTTATTTCACGCGCTTGAGATGTACTCGTTCTCAGTCTTGTCTTTCCACATGACTACATTTACATTTTTCTTATCGTATGAAAATCTTTCCAATTGTAGTTTCTATCGTATTTTAACGACAGAAATACACAATATGTGATAAAGTTCAAGCCCTCTTCTATTCTGACCGATATCCTGTTATGTGAACAGTGCGAAACCTTTAGCGGATACTAGCATAAACACAAGCTCGAAGGGGCCTTCTATTCTCCTAACTTAAGTTTCCAAATTTCCATCCACGAAGCATCATTTCCCTACGCCCTCAAGAAATTAAAAGTAGCAACAATAGCAATGTCATTGTGATAGCAGTACAGGAACGAGAACAAAGTGCTCTGTGAGCAAACTCGTGAATTGAGAGATGACTTACATGATTTTTGGATTATATTTTATGTTATCTGGTTTAGGGAATTTTGTGGTTGATTGTCATATTTAGAGTACGAGCAGTAGTTCAGTGTTCGCTAATGTAAAATAGAAACAAAGTAACGTTGGGATAAGAAGGCATTACAATTGAAATGATCATGCTATTACATTTGACAAGGGTGGATGATGTCATGTGTTCAAACAATATCATTTTTGTTTCTGGTTCAACTGAAATGGTTGGAAGTAAATGTGGGTGAAAAGTGAAATTTACTGTCTATCATGTAAATATTGGAAAATCAAGGAAATACTGTCTTAATGAAAACATTAATGTTTCCCTCTTTATCAAATGAGACAAACGAGAGCGAGTTTTGAGTGATATAACTATGCCCAAACTGCCACCGTCACTTTGGATTTCCGCCTGGGTAGATTTTGGTCACGTGCTAGGCAACGTATAATCGAGAACAAGATAGAATTTCATTTCAGGCCTATTTATCAATTTTATGGTGTATAACTTTCGCATTTTAGTACGTACTATTTATTTTGAATCTTCAAATTGTCTTGAAACTTAAAAGAAAATTGTTCTTTAAAAATTCACTGAAAATCGGTAGCCAAAATTATTTGTTTAGGTGTTGTTTGATTTTCGTGTTAACCTTTAATTTCGTTAGTCGCCGGCACCTTTTCTTGCTTCACACAGGAAAAACACACGATACGAAATGTAATGATCGATTTTGTCCCCAATCTCACGCCATAACAGAAAAAGCTTTTGAACACCTGTAAACTTCGAGCGCTTCGGAGTTAGTGATATTTTTAATGAATATTCGCATTGTTTTCAAGTTCAAGGATTATAAATTACAATTTTATGAAAAAGGAAGGTTGGTCTCTTATTTCGGTGTGAATCCTTGCACGCTTGCCAGTCGCTGGCGCCGCTTGTGGTGGCCCAGTTAAAATGCCATTGTTTTTTTGTCGTCTTTTTTTTTTTTTCCTCCGCCGCAAAATGGAAAATATAACTCTTTTGTCAGTCGCTTTGTATTTTAACGTGTTTGGATTATGATCACCCGGAGCATCACGGTGCAAACGCTCAAAATACTTACAGACGCATGCACAAGTCGTATTGTTCGCGGCCAATCCACACTAAAAGATGTTATTAAGCGGTAATTTTGGAACGGATTGAGTCGCCA
The DNA here is from genome assembly GCF_964200805.1 of Pocillopora damicornis. NCBI lineage: Eukaryota > Metazoa > Cnidaria > Anthozoa > Scleractinia > Pocilloporidae > Pocillopora > Pocillopora damicornis. Next base: position 24,838,256 of record NC_142674.1, on the reverse strand, counting down.
ACGCTTGAAAGCCATGAAAGCCTTGAATGCCTTGTATGCCTTGTATGCCAAGTATGCCAAGTATGCCAATGTCTTAGTTAAAAAACGTACACTTGTTGTAAAAAGCAAAATCTGAAATCTGAAACCAAACTGCACATACTCTATGCAATCTGTTGAACAACACTCTTACCATGAGACTAGAGAACAAAATTCTAATGGATGCAAACTGATAGTGAGGAAAGACGGCATGTTGGATTCACTTGATGCCAGGGAACGTAGCTACGATAACAGTGCGAATGGTATAAATTTCACGATCCAAAAGGTGAATCTTATGTTTGTTTTCGTTGTTGTTGTATGGAAATTCTTTTTTAATAAATACACGATCCAAAATCCGGTGTCTTTTTGCGTATAACGTTATTAAGTCAAGTATTGTCTTGTCACAGGCAGCCCAAGCTCACGCCTCGAGAAAAATCCAACGATTAATTCATGTGTGACTCGATATAAAGTTACGAGAGGAACCGTTGAAAATATGAACAATAGTATAGGGAACGAAATATGGTCGACTTACAACGATAAATATTTCGAAATATGAACATTTTCCTCGTAAAATCATCAAAACTTACTCATACCCTGTGTATCCGTTGTAGTTTCTGGCGATTTCTGCCGTTTTAAGCTTGCTTTACCATCACTGTTATTCACGCCATCTACTTTTATTACGTTGGTAAAATTTGTACAGACATCACACCAACCAACTCGCGCGCAAAGTAAGAAGACCACATTGAAGGCTTGAAATTATATTATGATCGATTTTCATCAAGAAATGGGCCAGGAATTTTCCACAATAGTGCAAATAATCGTGAAGGCTGATCGCGGAAAAGCGATTGCGTGACGCTCGGTAAGCTGTAAGATGACATGTTATTATATGCAAGACGTAAAAACTCTTCAGATTCTCAGTCTGCATTTTGTACCCACTCTGCAGTCTGCAGTCTATATTTTGTATCCGGTCTGCATTCTGCTGTCTGCATTTTGTAGTAACAGGGATCCGTGGCACCAATATTGTTTATTTTTGGTGACATTTATTCGCACAACACACATAATCTACCTCAAAATATCTGTGTGTGAGGTAATTCGACATTTTCGTTCTTTTCCGCGTTAATACTCTTCTTTCCTTTTGTAATAATGTAGACCACTTACAATGTTTCAAGTAATGCACCCACCCTGTGTTTTGAAATAGGTGTATGCCCTTAGCCAAACTTTAGCTCACTATTCAGTATACTAGTCCGACACCCATAGCATTACTACACTTGATTCCAAGGATCCAGTTCCATCCAGGTATCCCATTACCCTGCTCACAGGGTCTAGTTAAAATTAAAACGAAAAAAAAACCTCTTTTAAGATTATCATTGGCTTCTTTTTCACCCCACCACTATTCTTGGCGACAAAGGTCGCCATTTCATTTGTTTATTACTCACCAAAAACTACTAAATGCATTCAATGCCCAAAATCGAAAAAAAGTTTACAGGAATCGACCAATCGAGCGAGCGAGTACCATTCTCCACATCATATCTCCAACTCGCTCTTGCGTATGCGCGCAATTCACGAGTTGATAAATGTGGCAGTACATATTCTTTTAATTAGACGGCAGCGAATCCAAGTGCTGTGTGAAAGCCGATGCGTACGATATATTCATTTACAATACTGACGTCAGTTATTTGCCATTGAGCGAAACGGGTCATATAGCAATGCTGCACTTAGGCTAAAGAAACTTTTCTCTGTTAAAATCCCTATATGAGATTTACATGAAGCAGATGACTATAAACTCACTCGTTTTCCGTTTGACGGGCTCGACGACGATAGCCTCTGCCTTTGCAATCTCTGAAGAAAGGAACAACTTGGAGTGAAACTGCTCGATGACTTCTCGGCGAAAAATCATCAAGCCTTGTGCTGATTCTTTCGTCAAAAGTTAGGTCTTGGTTTTCTAAGGGAATCACTCTACAGCAACGAAACTTTGGAGCGCTGAGCAAGGGGAACCTTCGCCGCACTTAGTGCGCAGGAATAAAATGTTGTGTCGACAGGATCGAACACAGCTACTCATTCTTAACATAGATTTCGCTGTAGAAAAAAAAACACAAACGCAACAAACCAAACATTCAACAACTAGAATGTTTTGCTCTAATCTTGACCTGAACACCGCCAGAGGGCGGGAAACCGTCTTTGTCACTCTTTGTCGAAATCTTCGTTTGATGCACGCGGTTCTCCTTCGAAGGGCTGGACCGTACTCGCAACTTCCATTTCTTATTTACTACTTGATTACGATGTATTACAACTCTTGGTGGAGATAGGTAGACATCGCTATCGGACATTATTTCAAGAGTATTTCAACGCTGATTGATACAAAAATTACAAGAGACGTGAGGGATTTGTAAATGTCAACTGAGAGTTTTCACAGTTTTCTATGTTATCACCCGCTAATTCGCTACCAGTCAACGGGATACTTTTAGGACAAAATAAGAGCACTCTAGGGCCCGAAAAAACCGAGTTTTAAGTTTTTTTTTTCTATCGCAATTGATTTATTCATATAGTAAGCTAAATTTTTACGCAAAAAAAATGGTGACATCGACACTTAATAAATGGATTATGTTAATTCCATGACACAAATTTGCGTTGTTGATAAAAAATGGACAAAAATTTGAAAGTATATGAAGAATGCAATCAAGCTTACATAGCGTGGATACATCGAGTAATGATGAACACCTTGGCTTATGAGAGTTTTAAAGACGCAAAAAAATTACTTAAACTTCTCTTTTACCATCATAAGTTACTACGGGCAAATTTTCGGCCTTGATCTTACTTACACATGCCTGTATGTATATGGAAGTGTATATCATTATGACAAAATAGCACGTGAAAGGACCAGCATGCAACCAATGTTATAAACCTACTCAACATAACTTACATATCAATCAAACATATTAATCACGGACACTTAGTAACTACTGCGACATTGATTCTAACTAAGTTCTTTCCTTCCCGGCCATCAGAACTTGTTCACTAGATGGGTCGAAGGAAAATAACAAAACTTATCTGGTTCTTTAGCCAGATATAATTAACGCAAGAAATAGGGGAATTAAAAAAAACTATTGTTCTTCCTTGTTTCTTGGTTATTATCTTAATGTGTTGTTTAGATCAGTTATAGGCTAATAATGAACTTACGTATGATTATACGCTTACCGACAATAATAGAAGTAAATGAAGAAGAAGAGACCAACACCAAAGATAAAAATCCCGAGTGCCAAGAGTATGTATATAATAGGTGAGAGATGATCTGCACCATTAACCTCCTTTCCTGTCGCGAACGAGAACAATTTCAGTGAGTTGTTGCAGATGAAACAGAAGGTAAACTAAAATATGGACGTAAATAATTTATTATAATTATTTGCATTTTTTCACTGTCATTGCTATCATTATTATTATTATTATCATTATCATTATTATCATTATCATTATTATTATTATCATCACTATAAATATCAATATTATTATTTTCATCATTTTTTTTTTGTTTAATGCGAATTTTGCCAATGCTGATTACTGTACTTTTAACAATGATGAAATTTTGGACTCAGGTTTTCTGAACAAGTGCCACAAAACAACAAGTTCGCTGGGGTTATCCAGAGTTCAAATTATCCTTGAGAAGTACCACTCGCGATCGTTCACCAAAAGAACGCCTTTTTCCTGCAAAATTATTCAAATTCTTGGGTGTAGCAGTAGTGATGATAGTGTTAATAGTGATTGTACTGGTGGTACTATAAAAGTGGTAGTCGGTAGTTGTTGAACTGATAGTGGAGGTATTAGTAGCTGTATCGGTAGTGTTGCTAGCGGTGGTAATGGTGGGAATGGAAGTGGCAGTGGTAGTGTCTATAGAACTTTACATAATAAGCTCAGTTATGCACGCATTCTGATTGGTTCTCACTTATGATCTATTAGAGGACAGACTTAAAGATGACTTCATCATCAAAACTTTTTTAATTCTTTATCATACAAAACAAATAGATTCCAAGTTGACGTGCGTCTGTTCAGTGTTCAGTAATAGATCACAGATGACGTCAAAATGTGGTTAGAACATCTGTGACACACTCGGCTGCGCCTCTTTGTTCTTACCACATTTTGACGTCATCTTTGATCTATTACTGAACAGACCCACGGCAACTTGGAATCTATTTGTTAAATTGATTGTAATAATAGTGTTTGTAACTGTGGCAATGTTAATGGAAGAAGTTGTAGTAATAGTAGTGTTATTGGTAGTGATAGGGTTCGATCGACTAAGCTTCTGAATTTCAAAAGACAGAGATTTACGCCTATACCACTGTGAATTATCCTTGTTTCTTGTTCCTTGTTTAATTCGTTATCTACCAATCCCCCCCAATTGGTTTTAAGAAGCCGGTATATTTTCTTGCTTGGTTTGGAAGAAGGCTTTACGCCAATTTAAATCCCGTCCAGAACCGTAGACGAGCTATAGTGAAAGACAGATGAGAGGTAAGATATGATTTTTGAAATGTCATGTTCTGGTTTAAATTCAAGTTATCACAATAACCATTAAAGTAGGACGAATACTTATCACAATCTGTTGGACAGAAAATCAGTTTTGAGTATGGTTCTTTACTTCTTTCTTAGAGGGCACGATAACGAATCTTGCAATCTGATTGGTTCAAAGCGCAGTCCGTATTTTCCTATCTCTACCCACGGACATGGTAACGCTTTCTTGAGTCACCGAGAACATCCTTAGCTTAGTTACCATTCTTCAAAAATAAATCTTGTTTTTCCGGCTGAGCATTATTTTCGAGCAAAATATTTTAAAGCAAATTAAGCAGATTAATTACTTATTAATCGTCTCTTTTCTTACTCTCAAATCACTTAGGTTGCTAGCAGAAAATTGTTTTCGTGATAAATTTGTGGTAGCAAATGTGTCATGAAAAAGGTTGACGAGCGGCCTAAACCAGTTTTCAATTAACTTTAATCCTTCACAAAAGTAGCTCCCAAAGTTCAAATTGTGAGATATTCGTTTACAATTGAATTGATTGATGGAACTTTCATTCATTTAATATCTGAATTCTCCAAAACAAAGCTTACTCGGGGAAATCTAGAGTTACCTGAAATGCAGGGTTTCCAAAGTGAGGTTTACTGCAAGTATTCCGGGACAACATTTACATCAAGGGTAGATAATGTTCAAAGTCAAAACCTTATCTTCCCTCATCAAATTTCCTACGATGCACGCCCTATAGAATCCAGTTTGAAGAGACAAGATTCATGGGCAAAAGAGCAAAGATTGCATTATAAATCTGGAGGTTCCACGTATAAATCCTCCACTCTACCACTTAATCGACTGTTTCATATAATATGGCGCATTAAGATATGGTGTTGAATCTCGTGACCCAAACTAGTGAGATAGGTTATTAAATCCCATGAGAAATGTTAAAAAAAAATAATAAGAAAACAAAAACAAAAACAAAAAAAACAAAAAAAATTAAAAAAACACAGTCGCTGTGACAATTGAAAATAGTCTCTCTCTGCTAAGGGTGGGATATTAAATAGAAAAAGCGGAAAGCGAAGGACAAGTGTAGAGAAAAAAATTGGACAGTCCATAGCTCAGCCTTAGTGCATTGCCGCGACAAAAAATTTGAAATCTTTCTGAAGGTAACCTTACATATCCTAAGGAAGTTTATGTAAAACTCATCAGAACCGTCTAATTTATTCCTCGGCAAGAAATATCATCAGATTTTACACATTAAATAGAGTATTTATCGCAAAGAGTTTTCTAACCAAAACTCTTTTGGCAAAAAAAGAAGAAATAAAGCTCTGTTTCATTTTTTGTTTTGTTTTGTTTTTTTCTTTGAAACATGTCTGAAATATTGACGCGTACAACAACGAAGGTGTCCAGAAATTTTATTTAAAAACTGGTAAGAAATAGTCAAATCTTTCATACTACTCTTATTTCCTCGCCAGCATAGGCCCTTATGCTTCTGGTATTATGCTTATGCATCTGGTATTAGGCAAGAGCCAGAGCTGAAAACATGTGCAGAATGATCAAGTATATATAAAATTATTTTAACTTGTTATATTTGAACAATTTGCACTCACCAGGGTGATTCCCTTTTGTCGAAATGCTGGGAGCTGATGAGGAAAAATATAGCTGATGTGTTAGCAAAATATTTGCTCTTATTTTTTTCCTCAGTTTTCTCAGTTCTTATGCTTCTGGTATTAGGTAAGACCCAGAGCTGAAAACATGTACAGAATGACCAAGTATATTTTAAAATTATTTTAACTTGTTATATTTGAACAATTTGCACTCAACAGGGTGATTCCATATTATCGTAATGGTGGAAGCTGATGAGGAAAAATATAGGTGATGTGTTAGCAAAATATTTGCTTCTATTTTTTTCTCAGTTTGTGAGCGGGCGGTATTCTACAAATCCTGCAATCTGCAATACGGACCTCCCGTCTGGTGAATAACATATATATATATATATATTGGTAGGCAAATGTTTTAGATTCTGACCCAATTTTTACAGGAACTGCCCTCTTTACTGAGTGATTTAAATTTACGATAGCAGCCCTGACTTTGATGGATATCTACACAGGTGCAAGATAAACAAAAGATCTGAAACTATGTTAATGACTTAACAATGGATAAACTTGAACTAGAGACAAATAATGGGAGAATTGGGTAGCTGGGTAAAACGAATGATAAACTCTAGATCCTGTTTACAACTGGCATAGTATGCTATGAAGCCACATACTGCTTCGTGGAGTGTTGACGCTTGAGTAGTATAACTTCGCTTAAGGATAACTTCGCAAAGGGAAGCATCTCAATCGACTAACAGAAGGTAATTTGCCTGTTTTTTGCTCAGTTCCCACACAAATTGTTTCTGAATTCCGAAGTTGATGCAACGCTGCTAGGTAAAAACTGTAAACATATTTTTTACATTAAAATTTTCGTGTTGAGGGAAAATCAGATTAAAGCACTAGAGTAAATTTTGAGATGTTTTCGGCCTCACTTGACTGGATTGTTTTGAAAGCTTCTAAGAATTCATACTTTTACTTACACGCTCGATAGCGTGATGGAAGTGGCGTTACAAAAGCTAGTATCCACAAAAATTGGAACCACAATTAGAAGAATAAGTGAATAAATGAATAAAAAAATGCAATTAAACAAACATAAAAAATACTTTAAGGCAAAAAAAACAAAACCAAAAAGCCAAAAAAGAAAAAAAACAACAGCAACAACAACAAATTAAAAAAAACAAGGAGAAGGAGTCGCTTGGTTATTAACCCTTTAACTCCCATGAATGACCAAAACAGAATTTCTCCTCACATTATCTTTACAACATCAAGTACACAAGTGATGAGAAAAAAGATAAATATTGATTAGGGGATTATAAGTCGATCTAACACCACATTCTCCGAAATCACATTGCAAAAATTGTATGGCAGACAGTAGAGAGAATTACTAATAAGGTCTTAGGAGCGAAAGGGTGAAAGGAGATTTAAACAAGCATAACAAGTGGAGTTTGCATAACTTTATCGCGCGACCACCCTCTTGAGTCCCCAAGGCATCAAAATATAAGTTTTTACCGCTCAAAATCGTTTCATTTGCGAGCTAAGATAAGCAAGAACATATCTGATTCGAAGAAATTTGTCCACTACATGATAAAGGTCCTGGCCGGTTGGCCACTGTTAGTTATGAATTGTAAATAGATAAATTTGCGACAAATTGATCTATGGCGACTCCGGCTGTAGTCATCTGGAGAGGTCAGTGAGACGAGGACTAAAATTTTCCAAAAATTCAAGTTGTTCTGCAGGGAAGCAACTAATAACGAAATGCCTCTATCATACGACAAGAGGGCATTACGCTGATGGCGAATCAAGGGATGGACATGGAGGTTTTACTCCTGATTAATTTTTTTTGTGGCAGAATGTTTACATTTAATCAGCGCATAATTCTGAGAAAAGTTAACGGGTTATTATTCGCATAAAACTGGACCGGTTGATCAATTCGCAGAATCACAAATAAAGCTTTAATTAACAACCGCATGGCATGATTCTGAATCGTTAAGAGGCAATCGTGCGCGCAAAAGAATTTCTGACTTCGCATACGTATCATTACCACAACAAAAGCCTTGCAAGATTTGACTTTAAGTCAAGGTTGCTAATATCAATATAAAGTTTATTCGAGAATGGGCATGCAATAACAGCTGCTATAAGTAAGCAGTTAGAAAGAGAGGACTGCAGTTTCGAAATCACTGTGAATATAGCGATAGGTTTCGAAATTGCAAAGTAAATGTGACCCTTATAAGGTGACCAGTGGCTTTTTATCGCCGAAGGGGGAGTTGAAGGATTTTTGGGGGGGTTCACATGATTTTCAAGGGACACGGAGGGGGATCAACAATAAGCTACAAACGACAGTTCTGTCATAACAATATTACAGAACCTTATGGGGAATAATCAGGTAAATTCCATCGTGACACAAGCAAAATTCTCCCCTACCCCCCACCCCTTCCCCTCCTACCAGGAGATTTTGATAATCACACTTCCCAAGTCGTGTGCTTAGCCATGCAAACGGATTTATGAATAGGATATGATGTTCATGTTTATGTAGGTAGAACTCGCATTTAGCTGCTGTTCCTGTTTCCTAGCAAGCTGTAAAATAAAGCTGTAATGCAGACCACAAGTGATTCACTAAGCTAGGTTGATGTTTCCTCATTTGTCATGGAAAATCTCTCCAATTTCCAGTTTCTGGGCATGACGAGCCTTATGCCGCTTAATAGCGGAGCTCGAAGCACGCGCAGTGTAGCCCCATAATTATACAAAATAGTAGTAACCCATCAAGCTGAAAAAATTTGGACTTTTACGGGCGTCCGCACAAGGTGCTACTTTTAGCATGCGCGGCCAACTGGACTACAGACACTATCTTGGTCATTACGTAATGGAGGAGCGAGGGAGAAGGTAATGTGCAAGCGCAACTACGTGTGTAACTTGGATACCCCATTAGTGTGTGCCAGGAGACACCAGTAGATGACACTGAAGTGCACATACTCGAGTGCCGACCTTTAGTGCTGCGTACCGTGGGCACACGGTTAGGCATTACACGAGGGTTTCACGTGGGCTGGTAAATGTGAAGCCACGTAAGCAAATAATTTGCAACCCGCTTTTTTGAGCGGGAAATCAAATTGTTGAGTTTGAACAGTAATTCTCAGTATTTTGTAATTTCCAATCAACTGGCAAAGCAACAATACCGGCAAAGCTAAAACTTTTCAACCTGAAGAAATTGGAAAGAAAGAGGCAGAGCGACCAAAGAAAGTAAGAAGTAAAAGGTGTAAAGCGAGTCGAGGAAAACGCGTAAGAAAGTTCGGAAGAACGCTAAAATAGGCAGAATAAGTCGAGAGGAAAGCTTAAGAGAACAAAAAAAGGCATATGTAAAAAGGCGAATATCTGGCGAAGAGCAACGCGAGGATGAAATACAAAGATGCTCCTGAAAACAGACTAAAGAGAGGTCATCAACAAAGAGAAGCGAACCACAAAGGATCCGAGGAAGAAAAGGAGGTAGGTCTTGTCTTATCTGGGTTTTCTCTAACGTTAAGGCCCAGAAAAATTCTAACTTATTTTTACCAATCGTCGTTTGTTACCAACTTCAGCTTATAATTCAAGTTCCGTTTCGGTAAAAAAATGACTTTGGCATTCATCGCCTACAAATCCCTCGCGCCGGTTCATCGCGCGAATAACATTTCAAAATGTTCGCATCCCTCAATTTATTTCTTGTCCTATCGTTTGGACTGCTTAATGCAGTCGTAGTGACGCGGTAATTAGATTTTTACAATATTGTCATGTGAGAACCCGTCAAACATCTGAGAATTAAATTACGAACCGCAAATGAAAGGTGCAATCAAAATCTGCTTCTGCTTTATTTTATCGTAAGGGGTTTCTTTTTATGTAACATATATCTATTCCTTTAATTTTCTCCTTAACCTCCCTGCAAATAATTGAACTTTATGTTTAAGCTCTAGTGTGAGAAGATAAAATAGAAGTGTTGCAGAGTCCTCATTACAGATTGAATTCAGGTGAGAACATCAGTAAACTAGTTAATGTGATATGCTTCTCCTGAATCTTTAATTCTATTGCCCTTGTTTTTTTCAGAAAACTTCTTTAATATCCTTATGTGCCACCCAATGATTAAAATCTCAGTGATTGGTTATGTCATTTTTAAGTAGGTTTTCTTTTTAATTCCATCTTTAAGATTTTGCCCTTTACTATTTTAAAAATTAACAAATGGTATTCCCTGGCTTTTCATCCTTGTAAAGAGACGTTGCACATTTCTTTAACTAAAATCTGAATCATGAAGTCAACTTAATTTCGATGAGTTTGAAACTTCATTCTACCAACCAACACTTTACTAGAGTATAATGTTATATTTATTTGTTGTCTTTCTCGAACGTATGATTACCATATGTATCTTAACCCTCAGAGTAGAGTAAGGAGAAATCCTCTCTAGGTCACTAATGGGACTTAAAGGGTTAAAATAGGAGATTTCATCATATGGTAATGATTAACATATTCTGATGCTTTCAAATGTAACAAAAAAAAATGTGAGGAGAATCTGATGGTATGAGACTGTGACTTGCAATGGAAAAACCTGTCACTTGTAGCTAATGTCTCTAATGTTTGAATTTTCATGGGAAATACTTTTCTTTCTGGTAAAAGATAGATGATAAAAATAGATTTCCATAAGAAAATTGATTGATTTGTGATATCTATTTATACAGAAGCAAGAAAAACACATGGAGCCTCTTCCTATTCACCAGTAAGTTAATTAGATTTTGGATTCTACATTCAAACTGGGTGAGATTAAACTTATTCATATCATGCTTCATTCTGGTTTGTTTACATGGAAAGGTAATTGTTATTATAGCTTCACACATGTTTTCGTTGCTGTCATAATTAACATTCACAACAAAGTTTCATTTAACATAGAATGTTTCACGGACTTTTTTCCTTTATCTATACCATTTATTATTTCTGAAGCACAATTAAAAGAAGCAGGTTGTTAAAAGAATTATAACTTTTGAGTCAAGTAATTATTTGAATATGTGATTAGCATTTGGTGTTTTCACATGTAACAGGATGATCAAGCTGAATATAGCATCAAAAGGGAGTGAACTCCACTGCAACAATTACATGACCAATTTGGAAACTTAAGCACTTGGTAAATACACCATGGCTTGCAATTCTGATGATTACACTTTGCTGAGGTGATTGAAATGTCAGTCCCCATGCAGGAACCTTCCACGTGACCTATACAGTCACATGCTATGAGATAAGCACAAACATTTGGAGAAGTTATGGTGGTAATTGACCTTTTTTTCGCTAAGATGCGTAGGGCCTGATGATTGTAATATGTATCTTTTAGTTTTCAAACTGTCAACTTTATGTTAATTGTAACTGTACCATATTTGGCTATTTCTCTGTACCTTAAGAACTCAAAAGTCCAAATATCTTACTTTTTATCCTCCTCTGGATATTTATTCAAATAACATAGTCACAATCAGTCTCAATCACTCTCACTTTCCACTAAGCTTGTGGAAAGATGATAACCTCAGCATTTCTTTAAATGAAGAAAGAAAAGCCTGCCCTCTTACTACCGATAGCTCTTTTGTGCATCATCAGTACAAATCTGGTCTAATTTGTACATGAAGGTGATTTTTCTGGGTATGCTAACCTTATGAATTAGTTGTGAAATTTCTTGAACCTGTTTTTGTATGAATGTGTGACCAAATATTACGTCACAAACCTAAACTGAATAAAGAGAAACTTGAGACTTATTTCTTTTCCTTTTGAGCTGTGCATCAGAATTTCGAAGTCATTGCAGTCTTGAACTACAGGTTTAGAAGAAATCTGCATGTGCATGGGTTTTCAACATATAAAACCGGGATAATGGCTCCTTCCAATGACTTTACTATGTGGTGTTATACAGGTACAGGCAGGTGTTCTAAAAAGTTTGCGTAGCTTTTTCATTAGTACACATTTCTTTTTCTAAGAATTTTGTGTATTTGGCCTATGTTGAATTCAAAATTTTCAACCATTTTATTTTCTTTTGAATATTCTTAGGTCTCCTGGTATCAGTAAACATTTGTGTAATTAAAATAATTACATGAAATCTTACAGATGTATGGCACATTAGTTTTTCCTCTGATCCTCCTAACATTTTATGATGGGTAGGGATTGGTATTGCTGTAAAAGTATAGTCAAATTAAGATTTTGCGCACAGACTTTGCATCAAATTTATGAAATAAAATGTTGTATCCTTCTTAAAACTAGTTTATCATGAATGAGTTACCAGGGACAAGTATGGCTTTCACGATGATAGTTTTCCGGGTTGAAAATATTCACTGCATGCCTACTTAAATCCTCAGTTCCCTTTCCTGACAGCCCAACTTCATCAACACATTGCCAACAGGAGCGATTGGCAAATTAATGATACCGACAAGAGAGCCTATTCCCACATACACCCCCCTCAATCCTGTTAGCTTATTACACCGGGTATATGTGACAAATTTCCATTTCCCTGACTAATCCTTTTGGAATGGTGTTTACAAGTTGTAGAAAATAGTTGGGTTGAAATTTACTGAATACGAAGAATTGCCAGCAGATAGTCAAGTGAAAACCTTTTACATATTGATAAAATGTATTGTTGCATTCCATGTTAACATGATGCAACAACTCCACCTTGTTTTGTTTTGTTATTTTTCTTTGAAACATGTCTGAAATATTGACACGTACGACGACGGAGGTGTCCAGAAATTTTATTTAAAATGTAGGAAATAGTGAAATCTTTCATTGTATTCTTATTTTCTCGCCAACATAGGCCCTTATGGCTAATTCAGCCTAAGAAAATTTCACAGAAGCTTATGCTTCTGGTATTAGGCAAGAGCCAGAACTGAAAACATGTACAGAATGATCAAGTATATTTTAAAATTATTTCAACTAGTTATATTTGAACAATTTGCACTCACCGGAGTGATTCCTTTCAGGCGAAACGGTGGAAGCTGATGAGGAAAGATATAGGTGATGTGTTAGTAAAATATTTGCTTATATTGGTAGGCAAATGTTTGAGATTCTAACTCAATTTTAATAGGAACTGGCCTCTTTACTGAGTGAGTTAAATTTACGATAGCAGCCCTGACTTTGACTGATATCTACACAGGTGCAAGATAGACAAAAGATCTGAAACTATGTTAATGATTTAGGCCATGGATAAACTTGTGCTAGAGACAAATGATAGGAGAATTGGGTAGCTGGGTAAACGAATGATAAACTCCAGATCCTGTTTGCAACTGGCATAGTATGTTATGAAGGCACATACTATTTCGTGGAGAGTTAACGCTTGAGTAGTGTAACTTAGCATAAAGATAACTTCGCAAAAGGAAGCATCTCAATTGACTGATAGAAAGTAATTTGCCTGTTTCATTTTTTCTTTTCTTGCTTAGTTCCCACACAAATTGTTTCTGAATTCCGAAGTTAATACAACGCCGTTAAGTAAAAACTGTAAACATATATTTTTTACATTAAAATTTTCGTGTTGAGGGAAAAATCAAAATAAAGCACTAGAGTAAATTTTGAGATGTTTTCGGCCTCACTTGACGGGATTGTTTTGAAAGCTTCTCAGAATTCATGCTTTTACTTACACGCTCGATAGCGTGATGGAAGTAGCGTCATAAAAGCTAGTATCCACAAAAATTGGAACCATAATTAAAAAAAATAAGTGAACGAATGAATAAAACATGCAAATAAACAAACAAACATAAATACTTAAAGGCAAAACCAAAACAAAACAAGGAGAAGGAGTTGCTTGGTTATTAACCCTTTAACTCCCATGAATGACCAAAACAGAATTTTTCTTCACAATATCTTTACAACATCAAGTACACAAGTGATGAGTAAAAAGAAAAATATTGATTAGGGGATTATTAGTCGATCTAATACCAAATTCTCCGAAATCACATCATAAAAATTGTATGGCAGACAGCAGAGAGAATTACCGATAAGATCTTATGAGCGAAAGGATTAAAGGAGATTGAAACAAGCATAACAAGTGGAGTTTGCAAAACTTTATCGTGCGACCACCGTTTTAAGTCCCCAAGGCATCAAAATATACGTTTTTACCGCTAAAAATCGTTTCATTTGCGAGTTAAGATAAGCAAGAACATATTTGATTCGAAGAAACTTGTCCACTACATGATAAAGGTCTTGACCGGTTGGCCACTGTTAGTTATGAAGTGCAAGTAAGCTTCTCTAAAAGACCTTTGAGATAAATTTGCGACAAATTGATCTATGGTAATTCCGGCCGTAGTCATCTGGAGAGGTCAATGAGACGAGGACTAAAATTTTCCAAAAGGTAAAGTTGTTCTGCAGTGAAGCAACTAATAACGAAATGCCTCTATCATACGACAAGAGGGCATTACGCTGATGGCGAATCATGGGATGGACTCTGAGGTTTTTACTCCTGATTAATTTTTTTTTTGTGGTAGAATGTTTACTTTTAATCAGCGCAGAATTCTGAGAAAATTTAACGGGTTATTATTCGCATGAAACTGGACCGGTCGATCAATTGGCAGAATCACAAATAAAGCTTTAATTAACGACCGTATGGCCTGATTCAGGATCGCTAAGAGGCAATCGTGCGCGCAAAAGAATTTCTGACCTCGCATACGTATCATTACCACAACAAGATTTGACGTTAAGTTAACGCTGCTGATATCAATATAAAGTTTATTCGAGAATGGGCATGCAATAACAGCTGTTATGAGTAAGCAGTTAGAAAGAGAAGGACGGCAGTTTCGAAATCACTATGAATATAGCGATAGGTTTCGAAATTGCAAAGTAAATATGACCCTTATAAGGTGACCAGCGGCTTTTTATCGCCGAAGGGGGGTTCACATGATTTTTAAGGGACACGGAGGGGGATCAGTCGTCGTCAACAATAAGCTAGAAATGACAGTTCTGTCATAACAATATTACAGAACCTTATGGGGAATAATCAGGTAAATTTCATCGTGACACAAGCAAAATTCTCCACTACCCCCCACCCCTTCCCCCCTACCAGGAGAATTTGATAATCACACTTCCCAAATCGTGCGCTTAGCCATGCAAACGGATTTATGAATAGGATATGATGTTCATGTTTATGTAAGTAGAACTCGCATTTAGCTGCTGTTCCTTTTTTCTAGCAAGCTGTCAATAAAGCTGTGATGCAGACAGCAAGTGATTCACTAAGCTAGGTTGATGTTTCCTCATTTGTCATGGAAAATCTCTCCAATTTCCAGTTTCTGGGCATGACGAGCTTTATGCCGCTTAATAGCGGAGCTCGCAGCGCGGGCAGCGTAGCCCCATATTTATACAAAATAGTAGTAACCCATCAAGCTGAAACAATTTTTACTTTTACGGGCGTCCGTACAAGGTGCTACTTTTAGCATGCGCGGCCAGTTGTACTACAGACATTATCTTAGTCATAACGTAATGGAAGAGCGAGGGAGAAGGTAATGCGCAAGCGTAATTACGTGCGTAACTTGGATACCCCGTTAGTGTGTGCCAGCAGACACCAGCAGATGACACTGAAGTGCGCATACTTGAGTGCCGACCTTTAGTGCTGCGTACCGTGGGCACACGGTTAAGCATTACACGAGGGTTTCACGTGGGCTGGTAAATGTGAAGCCACGTAAGCAAATAGTTTGCAATCCTCGTTTTGAGCGGGAAATCAAACTGCTGAGGTTGAACAGTAATTCTCAGAATTTTGCAATTTCTAATCAACTCGCAAAGCAACAATACCGGCAAAGCTAAAACTTTTCAACCTGAAGAAAGTGGAAAGAAAGAGGCAGAGCGACCAAAGAAAGTAAGAAGTAAAAGGTATAAAGCGAGTCGAGGAAAACGCGTAAGAAAGTTCGGAAGGACGCTAAAATAGGCAGAATACGGCGAGAGGAAAGCTTAAGAGAACAAAAAAAGGCATACGTAAAAAGGCGAATATATAGCGAGGAGCAACGCGAGAAGGAAATACAAAGATGCTCCTGAAAACAGACTGAAGCGAGGTCATCAACAAAGAGAAGCGTACCACAAAGGATCCGAGGAAGAAAAGGAGGTAGGTCTTGTCTTATCTGGGTTTTCTCTAACGTTAAGGCCCCAAAAATACTACCTTTTGAAGAATCAAGCTCTGAAATTGAAAGTCATCAAATTTTGCAGAAGCGTCCGAGCTGTGTTCGTGTAATTAGACGGGATCCTGCAAGCTGGTAAGCACATGGTTAGCGTAAATAATTGTTGTTTATAGTTATCGAATTCAAGAGCCGTGTTTGAGAGTCCGTTTCTGTAACCTTCCTGGAAATTTTCTGTTGAATTCATTGAAGTACAATCTCGGAATTTCATAAGTTATTATGAGCGTTAAATTCGTATCGGCACCATAATTTAAGGAAGTTTTGTTGAAACATTATTAGTTTACAATTCGTGAACAATTTCTGTAATCTGCTTGGATAATTTCTTTTGACTGAATTAATTGAGTAACTCTCTTCGAATTTCATTCGTAATTGACAACGATAAATCCGTATATGTAGCACAAGTGAAGCACATTTTAAACTTTCCATACGATTTTAGGAAACTATACTCATTTGACACTCGATAATTTGGCGTGGCTTGGTTCCCTGTTTTTGTTTTCCTGTGTACCGAAATGGTTTCGGTCAACTGCTTGCTAGTTGCGTTTGTCTTTTGTATATTTCCTTTGGTTTTGGGCAGTCACTCGAGTAATGAGGTTAGATAAGCACTTGAGAAAACCAATAAAGTCGAATTTAGTGGTTACATAGATAGTTGCTTAAAAAATACTTATTATCGCTGTATTCAGAAGCATAGCTAAGTAGGTAATATGCATCTGCTTTATTTTATCGTAAGGGGTTTCTTTTTATGTAACATATATCTATTCCTTTAATTTTCTCCTTAACCTCCCTGCAAATAATTGAATTTTATGTTTAAGCTATAGTGTGAGAAGATAAACAAAAGTGTTGCAGAGTCCTTTTTACAGATTGAATTCAGATGAGAACATCAGTAAACTAGTTAATGTGATATGCTTCTCCTGAATCTTTAATTCTATTGCCCTTTTTTTTTCCAGAAAACTTCTTTAATTTTTTTTTTTTTAAACATTTTTTTTTATTTTCACTTAAAGCACAAATACTAGAGTAATACAAACAAATACAAAGTTAATTACACTAACGCTTACGCTACTCACTAACACTAATTACGAAATACTACATTACATTACATTCACAGTCGGTTAGATTTAATTTATGTTGTGGTTTTATAATAATATAAGCCTAATTTGTACAAATACTTCTACATCAAATTCCTTTTTTGGTAGAACGACTGTATATACAACTGCGTCTATAACTGTTAATACCCGATACTCATCTATTGAGTTACAATAACATGTTTTCCCATTTTTTATAATGAATAGATTCTTTTTTATTCTTTTTTGCAATCAAAAATTCAAATTTCCGAGTTTCAGATGTTTTAGCCTTCAGTAAGGATACAGACGGCTTGATATTTTTACAACGACATGAATAAATGGTATATTTTCCAAGAATGATTATGTGATTTAACAAACAATTCCCAGGGTTATTATCGGAAATACCAAAGAGGATTGTTACCTCATCAAGCTTATCAATTTTCATATTGTAAGTATTTAACCAAGAAATAACCGAAAGCCAAAAGTTTTTAGTGTAGGTACAGCTGATTAGAAGATGCTCAAGAGTTTCTTCGTGATCTCCACAAAAGGTACACATCGGAGAAGGAACCAAATTCATTTTATATAGGATTTTATTGGTGTAGAGAATACGATTTAAGATTTTGTATTGAAAGGCTCTCGTTCTGGTGTCAAGATTGACTCGACCCGGCAATAGATAAATATTTTTCCAGTCTATATTACCTGAAATATTATATACGGAATTAAACTTAGATTGGGCAGTCGGAGAAATCTGGATTCGTTTGACCAGGGTGTAATAGATTGATTTTGAAGTCATTCTAGTTATATCTTGAACATCGTCTGAAACAGTTTTGTCAATTCGGTTGTTATTATTCTCTCCAACGTTAAGGAGCTGTTTCCAGTTAGGCGGAATGGCGGAAAAAATGCCTTGTAGGAGTAAGTAATCTGACAAGGAGAGATTTTTCTCTCTAAAAGCGTCCCACCTTTTTAATTTTGAGTCATTTGAGAGAATATCTCCAAGTTTCACAAAACCTGCTTCTTTTATTCTCTTGTTGTATATTGATTTCTTGTTAATCAAGAGGTTCTGGTTGTTCCAGATAGTCACATTTAAAACGTCCTGTTTTGTAGCTATTATATCGTGATTGCCATTAAAGTCAGACAAAACTTCAAGACATTCTTTATAAAAAGAAGGTAGTTTACAGGGTAGGCGCGATGGATTGAAATTGCACTGAAGCAGAAAACGGGTTCCTACATTCTTAAGATAATGAGACAAGAAAACTTTCCACGGACTACTATTATCATCTAAATACCTTGCAAGACACACAATTCTTTGAGTTTTAATTAAAGATTCAGGGTGAGGCATTTTGAGGCCACCGTCTTCGTATTCACTAATTAAGGCTAGTCTTTTGACTTTGTCTTTGCCTCTCCACACGAAATTGAATATCACAGAATTTATGCTTTTAATTATATCCTTATCAAAAGAGATAAAGAGGCCCGATACATAAACTTAGGCGTAGCAAATGTTTTCACTAATTGAATTTTACCAATTAATGTTAAGTTTCTCCATTGCCAGCAACTTAAGGACTTTCTTATTGACTTTAAAGTAAGGTCAAAGTTAAGCTCTCTGCTTTTACGCTGATCATAAGTGAAAAATATACCTAGTATTTTAATTGGCTCATTCACCTTATTAATATCGAGAGCTTCGTGATTTCGATAGGAACTTCCTAACCAGTAGGCTTCTTTTTTGTCCTTATTTAGTTTAAAGGGCATGTAAACCCAAAAAACGTTCATTTTCTTTTCACATAGATGTTTAGTAAATATATCAAGTACACCAAAGGTACCATTCGTTTATTCTCAAAAGTCCATTTTCACTTTGTAAAAGCTCTTCCAAATTCGAAACATTCGCCATCTTGAATGGCGCCATCTTTCCTGTGACGTCACGGGTGGACCCTCCAAAGTCTCGTTTTATAATCGCGTGAGGCATGAAGGAGTCTTTTCTACAGCTGTTGTTTGCTGGTCTCGTCATGATTTTTTTACTTACAGTTTGCTTCAATACATGCAATTTTTTTCGTAATGGTGAGGCATTGTGTCGTCCAGTTTTGTACTGATTCAAACAAAACTGGGCATACAATGCAAATATTTCCAAATGACGCAAATTTGAAGCGACAATTTTTGAAATTTGTTCAAGTGAAAATAGCCAATTTCGTCGAGCCGTTCGAACGTTCTGTTGTTTGTAGCAGTCAATGGAAATGCTTCTGAGATGAAGGATATTGTTTACCGCACAAGATAGCACAGCGACCCTAAAGTGTTTGCCGAGATATCTCCAACACCAACGAACAAGCTATCTGTAGGCAATTTAGCGGAATTTCCTGCCAGGAAAGAAGCGAAAAACAACTAGCTCTAGTACATAACTGTATTATTAAATCAATGGCAGAAACAACTCAAGTAAATCGATCTCAGAATGTAACAAAACATAAAACAGAAAATATTTAGCTTAGTCGTTTCCGGTGTGATTATCTGTGCTTTGCTGCTGCCTGTAGGCGTACTTGGCCGTCTCCAGCACCCAGAAATCGAGGCAAATTGACTGAAAACCTGGATGCTCAGTGATACAACTTATCAGGGTTTCAAGTCATTTTGCCACAATTGCCCGATTTCCGTACAACAAACACTTGAGTTTTCATGAGTTTTCATGAGTTGTCGGCATTGGTTGACAAGTGCCACACTCGCACCTTTGATAATTTTGTATAAAACACTTTCAAAAGCTCAAGTTAAAAAAAATTCTGTTGCATTCCTTTAGATTGTACCCTCGATTTATTGCATTTTCATGTTAAATACAAATAAATCACAAAGTAAGTTAAATACCAGTCTGAGTTTCCGAGATGGTCGCATCGCTGTCGACATGTTCTGTACTGTCTTCGTGCGGATCGCTTCGTTGAACCCTACGCGGGTCATATTGTTAAGGACGTGGCCCAGACTCTCCTGAAGATTCTGGATTATCCCCAGCGCTGTCATGTACTAAGCTTAAGGCATTCGAGTCGCTATCTTCTGAAAAAACATCTTCCGAACTACCGCTACTTACACGAACTCCCACACCAGTTCTACTGGGGAATATGTGTTGCGCAATATTTTGGTTCCACCGCTTACGTCACGACTTCTCGCTATTGTTTTTACCGGAACTGGAATTTCAGTTGAAAATGCCGATTTTCTCCTAAAATAAGTCGAATTGGACAAAACTAATTTCAAATTCGTTTTCTACGCCACTTTTTACATAGTATAAGAAAAACATGTATTTTTGGGTTTACATGCCCTTTAAGCCCTGAACATTCACCATATGTGTTCAATAAGGAACTAAGAGAGTCATAAGATTCCTTATCGCGTAAAAAGTTTGTTAAGTCATCGGCGAAAGTGATACATTTGATTTCTTTGTTTACTACTACTATACCTTTTATATCTCGAGTCTGTTTGATAGCGGTAAGGAGGGTTTTCAAGGCTAAAATAAATAAATAGGGCGAGAGAGGGTCTCCCTGTCTAACCCCTCTTCCGATTGAAAAAAGAGGAGTTGCTACACCATTATTCATAATGCAGCTGGATATATTAGTATAGAAAAGACGTATCCACCTAATAAAGGATTCTCCAAAATTGAACTTTTCCAAGGTCTTAAAAAGGAAGTTCCAACTTAAGGAGTCAAACGCTTTCTCGAAGTCAATGGTCACCATGAGACCGGGGAGATTGTATAACTTTGTATGGTCCATAATATCACCTATAGTTCGTACTGCATCATTCTTTAATAACCTTGTGTGCCACCCAACGATTAAAATCTCAGTGATTGGTTATGTCATATTTAAGTAGGTTGTTTTAATTCCATCTTAAAGATTTTGCCATTTACCATTTTAAAAATTAATAAATGGCATTCCCTGGCTTTTCATCCTTGTAAAGAGATATTGCACATTTCTTTAACTAAAATCTGAATCATGAAGTCAACTTAATTTCAATGGGTTTGAAACTTCATTCTACCAAAGAAAGCTTTACGAGAGTATAATGTTATATTTATTTGTTTTCTTTCATACCTTAATTCTTGACATGCTTCATTCATACATGTCAGTTGTGTTTACCTACCATTGTAGAAGTGTCTTTAAAATTATTTTTTTTGGTGTGGCTGTTGTTTTTTGTTGATCTTTATAGCCAAAACAGTTAGTAAAGGCAATGAACTTCAATTTTAAGGTACACAAGGTACCCTCCAAGGTAAAAGAGTAGAAGACCATAGAATGATGTTTATTAGGCACTTGCTCTTACCCTAATCATATATTTACGCAGTACTCTACATTTATAAAACTGATTGCATGATGTCTTTAACCCTTTACACCCTAACATCAGTTTATATATTCTCCACACTGTTCTCTATACATTTTCTAATGTGCTGGCTAGGAGAATTTGTTTAATAATCAAGATGTTCTTCAGTTGACCATTATTTCCTTTATTCCCATGACCTCAATGTTTGATTCAGGGGTGATAAAGTACAACAACGAAGGTGTCCAGAAATTTTATTTAAAAATGTAGGAAAAAGTCAAATCTTTCATTCTACTCTTATTTTCTCGCCAGCGTAGGCCCTTATGGTTAATTCAGCCTAAGAAAATTTCACAGAAGCTTATGCTTCTGGTCTTAAGCAAGAGCCAGAGCTGAAAACATGTACATAATTATCAAGTATATTTTAAAATTATTTCAACTAGTTATATTTGAACAATTTGTACTCACCAGTATGATTCCTTTCTGGCGAAACGGTGGAAGCTGATGAGGAAAAATATAGGTGATGCGTCAGCAAAATATTTTCTTATATTGGTAGGCAAATGTTTTAGATTCTAATTCAATTTTAATAGGAACTGGCCTCTTTACTGAGTGAGTTAAATTTACGATAGCAGCCCTGACTTTGACGGATATCTACACAGGTGCGAGACAAACAAAAGATCTGAAACTATGTTAATGACTTAAGCCCTGGATAAACTTGAGCCAGGGACAAATAAAGGGGGAAATAAGTAACTGGATAAAAGGAATGATATCCGATAAAGCTGTAAACTATAGGTCCTATTTGCAACTGGCATAGTATGTTACGAAGGCAAACACTGTTTCGTAGAGTATTGACGCTTGAGCAGTGTGACTTCGCATAAGGATAACTTCGCAAAAGGAAGCATCTCCCTCGACTAATTAAAAAGTAATTTGCCTGTTTCATTTTTTTTTTCTTTCTCAGTTCCCACACAAATTGTTTCTGATTTCCGAATTTAATGCAATGCTGCTAAGTAAAAAATGTAAACAAAAGGTTTTTTGTATTAACATTTTCGTGTTGAGGGAAAAATCGAATTAAAGCACTAGAATAAATTTTGAGATGTTTTCGGCCTCACTCGACGAGATTGTTGCGAAAGCTTCTGAGAATTCACACACTTACTCACACACACTCGATAGCCTGATGGAAGATGGCGTAGTCAAAGCCAGTTTCCACAAAAATACGAACAACCATAATTAAAAGAAGGATTAAGGGGATAATAAGTTTATTCAACACCAAATTCTCCGAACTAACATAATAAGAATTGTATGGCAGACAGCACAGAGAATTACTGATAAGATCTTGGGAGCGAAATGGTTAAAGGCGATTGAAACAAGCATAAGAAGTGGAGCTTGCATAACTTTATCGCGCGACCACCCTTTTAGGTCCCCAGGGCATGAAAATATGTTTTTACCACTCAAAATGGTTTTTTTTGTGCGAGTTTAGATAAGCAAGAGCATATTAATAAAATTATTATAGAACCTTATGGGGTATAATCTGGTAAAATCAGTCATCGTGACGCAACCATAATCCTCCACGTTCACCACCCCTTCCCCTTCCCAGGAGATTCTAATAATGACACTTCTCAAGTCGTGCGCTTAGCCATGCAAACCGATTTATGAATAGGATATGATGTCCTAGAGTGTTGTTCATGTTTATGTAGGTAGAACTCGCATTAAGCTGCTACTCTTGTTTTTCACCAAGCTGTAAATAAAGCTGTGATGCAAACCACAAGTGCTGCACAGCTACGTCGATGTTTCTTCGTTTGTCGCACAAAGTCTCTCCAATTTCAGTTTCTGGGTGACATGAATTAAATTCGACTTCGAATTGCAGATGTAACAAGTAGAACTTTGAATTTCTAAATGAAGCTCCTAGTGAGTTCAAGCATACTTCGCCGAATTCAAAGTTCGTGCATTTAGTCTCTCTTTATGTACGTAAATGGCCCGCCACAGTTACTCTTGCTTGTAAGTTCCACCCGATTACGTCTGCAGCTAAAAAGACTTGAAATTCGATGGTAATTTGGTATTATCAACGCTTCGAACGTTAGCCCTTCGTCAGAGCGAATGGCGAAGGGCTAACGCTCAAAACGTCAACTTTCAAACTATTTACGGTGGCCAATTTATGTAATCAACTTAGTCGATAATACCAAATTACCTCGCTATACTCTCTCACCGACGCAGTACGACAGTTTCTTAAAAGGCCTACCCCATCTATCCAATTGAAATTCGATGGCTTTACTTGTTGGTCAGATATTCATTTGAAAGTCTAAATACCTCTGCATACGTCTACCCTCTGGTGAATCAATAAGATGAAAAACGGCCAAATCCACACTGGTTTTCCCATGTTATAACCGCTTGGAGATCAAAACCTGTTGAAACAAAAGTGACCGTTATTAGTTTAGTGACCCAAAGTTATATGGTCGATCGGCGCTAATTATTTGCGACAAATTAAATTTGCTTACCAAAGTAACAACAGGAAATCGTTACTCGCCGTAGATAACGTGTAGGTCTCCGCAAATTCCGATATCCTTGCACGGTAACAACAGAGTATACCAGTATTGGGAAAAGAGTGAACGCAAACACAAATCCGGTCATAAAGCGGAAAAACTCAGAAGCTAAATGCATCTGCAATATTTAGAAGTGACGAGTGCAAATTAACTTAACTTATTGTTATTATAATTATTATTGTTATTAATACTATTATTATTTAAAGTGTCTAAACTATTTATAGTCAAGAAGTAATTTTTCTGCAATCTGTGTCGCCCTGTCGCGCAAAAGCAAACAAAACATGCAGGGACGAAAAAAAAAAAATAAAACTCGTATAATACTGGAAAAGAAATAAGTGTAACTGTACTTTCTCTGAGATGAGCTAAAGATATACCCAGGTGACACATTAACTTTTTTTCTTTTTTAAATTGCTCGTTACGCAACATCTTGTCACTTGTCAATTATTTGCCCTCTGGGTTGTTTTGACTAATGTCTGAAAACTACTGAGGTGTTTTTCCCTTTGCATACTTGACAGTATGCTAACCTCATCAATGGTAGAAGATGCTGGAAAAACTTACAGGAAATTTTTTGGATCATAACTCTGTTTGTTTGTGTGTTTGTTAGTATTATTACTATTACTATTATTACCATTTAAACTGTCGAAACCATTTATAATGAAGTAGTAATTTTCTACAATCTGTGTCGCTCTGTCGCGCAAAAGCAAACAAAGCTTAAATCAAACTCAGGAAAGAAAAAAATATAAAACTGAAGAATGAAAATCTTACAATACTGGAAAAGGAGTAGAAGTATTACAAATCAGACTTTATAGGCGAAGTAATAAAAAATTCTAGTATTGTTATTAATAGAAATACGAAAACATTCATGGAAAGACTTTCTCGTCAGCGTAATTTGCATTCAAACTATTCAAAGTCAAGGAAAATGGTCAGCGGTTGTCATGCGAGCATGGCGTGAATTTCTTAGCTCTGTTAATTTTACTCTTACAGTCAATTTCTTTTAATTTTTCGTTATTTCCGGATTACCTATTGCAGAATGGTAAACTGATGAGATGGCTCGAGAAAAAACTAAAATGGAGGCGAAGTTGAGATCTATTTTGGATGAATCTTAGAATCCAAACTGACGGCCATCTTGTTATCCATCTTAGACGCAAAGCTGAAGGCTTACGAGGAATTGATGACCTTCTTCAATACATCTTTTGAAACAATGAAAGTTAAGATGGAAAATCTGGAGAAAAAAACGAAGACTTTAGCTCAAGAAAACGATCGCCTAAGAAGTGATTCTGCTAAAATAACCAAAGAGATCAGCGATTTACGTTCCGCCATCGATGATCAAGCTCAGTACACGAGACGCTAATGTCTCGAAATATGAGGAGTTCCTGTGACATCTGGAGGGGATACAAACGAAAATGTGAGGAAAACTGGAACGTTGATTGATGTCGATATTAATAATAATTAAACAAGGCATTTTAATTCCTTAATTGTAATATAAGAAGTATCCAGGCAAACTTTGATAATCTAGTACAATTACTAAATGATTTAAATTATCCTTTCCACATTATAAGTTTGTCGGAGACATGGCTTAATAGATCCAATGAACAAATCTCTAATCTTGATCTGCCTGGCTACTCATTCCTCTCTCTCTCAACCACTACAAAAAGACAGGTGGTATGTTTATTAAGAATGGTATTCAATATAGTGTTAGACATGATCTTACCTCCAGGATCTTACCTCTTGCATCAATGAAAGTGAAATGCTATGGGTTGAAATTGAGAGTGACTAAAACAGAAATTTGATATGTGGTATAGGATACCAACATCCCTCTTCCAATCTTGAAACATTTCTGAATAACTTTTACTTGGTTATTAGCAAAATTAATAAAGAAAGGAAACTCTGCCTTATATCTGGTGACTTTAATATTAATCTTTTGAACTTCGATAAACATCCCTTAACCAAAGATTTTATTAATACCCTAGGTTCATTCTTTTTAGAACCCCACATACTGAAACCTACAAAGATTAACAATCATTCCTATACACTGATTGATAATATGTTCTTTAATTCTATCAAATATCAAACAGTCAGAGGGAATTTATTTCATGATGTAACAGACCATTTGCATAATTTTCTCATCATTAAGAGGTTTGCCTTGTCAATACATAAAGAAAAAAGATTTAGACAAGGTTATTCTAATTATAATGAAGAAGCTTTTTAAAATGAATTTAGCTCCATTGACTGGTCCAATTTATTTCATGGACTATCTGATACAACTGAAATGTTTGATAAGTTTTACACAAAAGCAATCAATATCATAAATAATCATTTACCCTTAAAGCCACTCACTCAAAAGGAATCAAAATTTCAAACAAAGCCCTGGATTACTCTGGGATTAAAGGTATCCATACAGGCACTATCAGAAAACTAATACATGTTACAGCCATACCAAATTTAAGTGTTATCGAAACAAATTAAATCATCTACTTAAACTAAGTAAAACCAATTATTATAAAGAATATTTTATGATCAACAAGGCAAAAACAAAATAAATTTGGAAAGGAATAAAGCAATGGATATGTCTAAAATCCAAAGGTTCCACCGTGCCCAGAAAATTAATTATTAATGAACATGAGATTACAAATGATAAAGCTATTGCTGATCATTTGAAAAAATTCTTCTCTAATATTGGAAAAAAACTTAGCGTCAGCTGTGCCTAAACCAAATGTATCATTTAATTGTTATCAAGATAAACCACAGGCCTCTAGTTTCTTCTTATCACATACCAATTCAACTGAGATTGAGAATATAATTATGTCATTAAATTCTAACAAGGCTTCTAGCCCATTTAGTATTTCAACCTCCCTTCTTAAGACTTTAAAAGGCGTTTTATACATCCCTCTTCAGCTGCTTTGTAATTGCTCATTTTCTACTGGTTTGGTGCCTGATCAATTTAAAGTAGCCAGGGTAATTCCAATTCACAAAAAAGGGTCCAGTTTTTTAGCATCCAACTATAGACCTATTTTCCTGCTCTTCATATTTAATAAAGTAATTGAAAAATTAATGTATAATAGGATTATTAGCTATCTTGAGATATTTTCTATTCTACACGATAACCAGTTTGGCTTTAGATCAAAGCATTTGACCACCCATGCTCTTCTCCTCTTGACCGATTGGTTGATAATGACGCCTACTCTTGTGGCATTTTCCTAGATCTATGTAAAGCATTTGATACAGTTGACCATAGGTTTATATTAAACAAGTTGGAGTATAATGGCATACGAGGTGTTGCAAATGATTGGTTTGCATCTTATTTAAGTAACAGAAGACAGTTTGTCTCTTTGTTTGGTACTAATTCTGACTACCAAACTGTTACATGTGGAGTACCACGGGGGTCAGTGCTTGGCCCACTTCTTTTTCTTTTATACATAAAATTTAATGATATGCCTAAATGCTCCAATATCTTAGAATTTAACCTTTTTGCTGATGATACAAACCTGTTTCTTGATAGTCCTAACATTCTAAATTTAGAAACCAACTTAAATGTAGAATTAGGAAAGGGAAGCCAGTGGCTATATGCTAACAAATTATCTTTGAACATTGAAAAAACCAGCTTTGTGGTTTTCCATTCTCCACAAAAAAGAATAGCTCATAAGTTGAATCCTAGTATCTCCAATACACCTGTTAAATCTGATAATAAAGTTAAAGATTTAGGACTCATTTTTTACTCCAATTTGAACTGGAAAACATACTTACACGAAGTGAGGTTTCAAAAGGTATTAGAGTACTATCTAAAGTTAGATATTATGTAAACTGAAACATGTTACATCAATTATATTATTCAATTATTTACCCCTTCCTCACCTATGGTTTATCAATTTGGGGAAATACTTGTAGTTCTACTCTTAAACCTTAATAATTCTTCAAAAGAGAGCTGTACAAATTAAACATCTTACAGTCTTACTGTTCATGAGTTTTCAACTGGTCTCTTCTTCTTTTTGTTTATCTTATTTTTCTTTATTTTTCTTTGACCAATGATTTGCTTTGCTCAAGCTTTGGTGCCAACCTACGTCCTATATTTAACCTTCATTTACTTTTACTCAGCTAGATTAGCTTTTCAGTTATTCTGAGTAAATGTTACCTTTTTTGTATTAATATATTATGTCTGTAAATTAAGTTTAACTTCTCAATTTGGTAATAAAGCTTGTTGATTCTAGATCTCTCTCGTAAATCGGTTCCCCTCTCTCGTGTTAAGGGAAAGTAAAGTTAAATTGTAGTCACCACCAAAGACATGAAAATCACGAAAATCTGCCAGCCTCTCAATATGGGCTTGAAGAGCGACTTACAACCAATGAAATCGACAACCAAGCGAACAAAGCTAATTTAGACAATAAGCTTCACTGAAACCCAACAAAGCAGCGAAACACACTTGCCGTGTCTATGTTAAAAGTCAGACTATGTAGGCGAAGTAATAAAAAATTCTAGTATTATTATCAATAGAAATACGAAAACATTCATGGAGGGACTCTCTTATCAGCGTAAATCGGCTCCCCTCTTTCGTGTTAATGGAAAGTAAATTCAAATTGTAGTCAGCACCAAAAATATGGACAAGTTTTTAGTCATTAAAAAAAATTAACCGTAGAGATTTTCTTTGGTTTTAACAGAAAGAAGCTACCGTTCGTCATAAAATGGCTACGCCGTTGTATGGCCGTCGGCGCTAATAAAGTAATCTGCGATAAATTTACTTACCAAATCTTGTAACAGGATATCGTAACTCGTCGTAGATAACCTGTAGGTCTCTGCAAATTCCGGTACCTAAGTGAAACTCTTAGAGCACTGGAAAAGAAGTAACTCGAGCTGTGTTTTTTCTAATATGACGCTTGTTTACTTTCCTTTCGAAAATTGCTCGTCATGCAACATCTAATCCTATTGTTAGTTTGC
This sequence comes from Pocillopora damicornis, assembly GCF_964200805.1. Classification (NCBI taxonomy): domain Eukaryota; kingdom Metazoa; phylum Cnidaria; class Anthozoa; order Scleractinia; family Pocilloporidae; genus Pocillopora; species Pocillopora damicornis. The sequence continues at coordinate 24,809,240 of NC_142674.1, read as the reverse complement.
ATGGGTGATTTTGAAAAGGTAAACGCAAGCACTTAATCAGAGATGCCCTCCGTGCGGTTGTTTTGACAAATGTCTGAAAGCTCTCATGGTGTTTTTCCCTTGCATATTCGACTGTATGCTAACCTCATCATTTGTAGAAGATGGAGGGAGAACTTACAGAATGATTTCAGAAGCAGTTTTTGGATCATAACTTTGTTTGTTTGTTTGTTTATTATTATTATTATATTTATTATTATTATTATTATTATTTCATTTTTTATTATTATTTTATTTACTATTATTATAATTTAAAGTGTCGAAACTATTTATAGTGAAGCGGCGAAACGGTCCAAAAATCAAGGAGATGGTGACAGAGGGTATGAGTGATTAATGCGCGATCCGTGAAGTGTATTAACATTTTCACTCTTAATGCAATGCCTGCCGCGACCCAACTTCCTGCGACTCGAAATTCCTAGATTACTGAAAACCTTCTAAAATCGTCTTTCTCAAGAGCCATCCCGTACATATATTTACGGTAAATAAATTTGCCGTTCGTCATTTGACAGTTCCCTTGCAGTATTTTAAATTTTTGTCTGGTAGAAACCGAAGAGACACGCTTGGATCTCTACGTGCTCTGCGCACAGGATCGGCGAAAAGGACAACGTTCGAATTTTTCCACTCTCTAGAAGCGCTTGAGGATACTAAATAAAGATAAAATATTTTACAATAGAAATTGGTCATTTTCAAAGAGAAATATGGAAAATTATTGTTTTTTTAGAGGGCACGGTAACGAATCTTGCAATCTGATTGGTTCTTTACCCGGTCAGTATTTTCCTATCTCTGCCCACGGGCCACGGTAACGCTTTCGTGAGTCGCCGAGTACATCCCAACTTTCGTTGTCATTTTTCATAAATATACCTCGTTTTCTGGCTGGGCTGTATTTTTAAGCAAACACATCGGTCACTACCTCAAGCCGATAAATAACTTATGAATCCTCTCTTTTCTCTCTATCAAATCACTTTGGTTGACAGAAAAATATTGGTTTCAGAATGAATTTGTATAAACAATAGTGTCATTACATTGGTTGACAAGCGGCCTAAAAACCGTCTGCAATTAATTTTAATCGTTCACAAAAAGTACCCAAAAAGTTGAAACGTGAGGTATTTGGTTACAGTTAAACTGAACGATGAAACTTTTATTCATTTAATATCTGAATTTTCTCGAGCAATTTGTTCATAGTGAAAGAGCGAGCGAAGTTTTAAATTCTACAACAAATATACGCTCCTGGTGAGTCTTTCCAATTCCGTTCAATTTGGACATTTGTACCTTAAATTGCACAACAGAAATTGAAGGAATTTTTTGAGAAAAGGCCGCATTACATTCCCTTGTGTCTCGTTGGAGTGTGCCGTTCGAATTTAGTTTTTGTGAAGGAAAGATCAGAGTTGAACACGCCATTACAGCAAACAAACGAGCAAACTCTCACAACTTCAAAATAAAAAAAATTGAATTTGCTCAATTACTTTCCTCGCCGTTTACTTAATGAACAGAGGTAAATCTTCGTACATGAATGAGTGGTCGATGAGAGTGAATAATACTTTCCGTTAGATCATTAACTGATTTTGAAGAAAACATTGTCGTGACAGTCCTTGCCAAACTAGTTATGTTGGTTTTCAAATGTTCCTACGCTTTTTTTTTTCTTGCGCGCTCTCTAATTGACAGGTGTCAGATTGTGAAAGATACTTGTAAAAATAATGTTTCAAAGTTTGTTTGGAAGCCTTTTAAATCACCTTTATCGTTACGGAAATGAAAATGTTTCGCTGAGGCATCTCTCTTAAATTTGCATCACCTCTATTTTAACTACCATTTACTCACTCAAAAATTGTTCAGTTTATGGAAGATCTTGCCGTATTCACGGGCATAAATCATTCGGGTTCTTTCGGAAAGAATTTCGTCAAGTTTAAAAACAATAAAAATGTTATTTACCGGCTAAGGGTCGGTCCGTATGGTGAAAAACTGTGACCTCGGTCTTGAAAATGCTGCCCTCGGCCTACGGCCTCGGGCAGTATTTTCACCATACGGACCTCCCAGCCGGCAAATAACATATACATATCAGACTACCGGACGTTCAGTTATTCGAAGACCGTGTCCGGTAGTTCTTTATTCTAATAAAGTTAGAATATTTTCTAACGAAAATTGGTGTATTTCCAAGAGAAACATGGAGTTATTTAAGGATCGTGTTCGGCCGTGTACGTCATTGCAAAGTTTCTAAGTGTTGAGCGCTTGGATGGCTTCGTACTCTATGGACAGGGTTGGCGAAAAACATCAAGTTCGAAATTTTTGGCTGCCTGGAAGCGCTGGAGGATTGTACATAAAGGTAGAACATTTTCGTATAAATATGTTTTGGATTTCAAAGAGAAAGATGGAAAAAACTATCGGAATGCCGGACGTTTAGTTATTTTAGGACCTTGTCTGGCTGCCGGATGTTTAGTCACTTCATTGCAGGAACGTCAGCGACACTGGCAGTTTGCGTTACATTTCTTATTTGCTGCTTTGCATGGACAACAATCTCGATCACTCTTTCGAGCGCAAGCTGCTCTCCACGGGCAGGAAACTTCAACTGACCCTTGGTCCTATTTAATAAGGATGGCAAACTTCATTTAGAAAAAAAAATTGATGTATGAATGAAAACGTGGTGGATCAACATTTTCACCTTCCTCGGAATACTGGCAAGGATTTTCGTGTTCCTCTTTGGCAACAACATACCCATAAGTGTTTACTGCCTCGGAAACTATTAAATCAATGGATTCACCTGATTCCATACCGAACTAAAACGTATTGTAGAGAATTATTGTATTGAAGAGAATTATTTTGACAAGCTCACCAAACTCGTCGAAGAAAACGAAGAAGCTATTTTGAGACAACGTGGCAAGGTAAAATAACTGATCAATCATAGGCGCTATTTAAACAAAAGCGGTGGTTCAAAACAAAAGCAAACGACCGCGTTGGATCGAGGTTGGAAATGGGCTTTTAACACATTTATTTGCACATTTATGCGTAACAACAGAAACTTTATAGTGGAAGGACATTTATTTTAATGAAATCAACCTTCCTATGGAGAATCACCGAGGTTCACTGCTTGCGTAAAACCGCGAGTTGGGTTGGATCTCGTTTCAATAACCGGCCCCTACTGTTCTGCGAACACATTTCGATTGATTAAATCCATAGAAATCCCAATGGGAGACAACTGGAGCCAAGGAGAGCTCAAAGTTATAAAGGAAACAAAGAGAGGACGCGCGAGGTCGTGGTTAACCAAGACGTAGTTGGTATGGTTTCAGTTTTGGTTTCAGGACCAATCACAGAGCCGGGGAAGGGACAGCATGATCATCATGATTTCTTTCAACACTCAAATGAAAATCAGTCTATTTGTAAAGCAAATGTATACACTTTTTCTAACTAGTGACTACAAATTATCTCAGAATTAATTTTTTACCATTAGAATCTTTTCAAACTGAAACTAAGAAGAATCATATTTGGATTAAATGAAAAAATAGAGAGCAGATAACAGACATGGACCAAGTACGTTAGTAAAAGCAATTACAGGCTATCACATTAACCAGCAATCGAACTCTTCTTTTTGTTCCCTAAACATGACATCTATTATGTTATATACAGATCACATCAGATGTTCACAGATTGCGGTTTTCCGGTTATTCAAGGAGCCACTCTGCAACAGGCTTCTTAGGGCATCGAGATTGGCAAAACTTCAATCAGGCGGGGCTTATAAGTGGAATAAAAAAAAAAATTCTGAGACAAACAAACAAACAACAAAACTTACTTTATCATACTTACCAAAAATAATTAAGATTTTATCCACAGTGACTAAATCAGACCTCAAACTCAGTTTTTCTTGTGGAAATTATCAAAGCTTTTATTTTCTTCCGAATATCACCGGCGGTGTTTAAAACTTATAAATAAATAGTTATATGTGATTTCAACTCGTATATATGTCTTTAATCATAGGGCTTACGATAGGAGACTTGAAACCAGGAAAAAAGTTTTGTTTGTGGGACAAGTTCAAAGGCCTTTGACTGGGACTGAGGTTTTTTGATTTGTGTTGTTATAGAACGCAAGTTTAAATCCATCTCATTGGCTAAAACCGTTATCACCTTCTGTAAAGAATATCACCTTTAGCACGGGCGCAAAATATGGATTCAGATGGATTATATGTTCGTAAGGATCGCCATCCTCCCAGAACTTTATTTTACAGTAAAAGCCCCCCAGCACTCGACCGTCTACTGGTTTCATAACGAAGTCACAAGAATCTCTAGTGCGAAATCCATCCACACAGCCCCCATAGGCTTTGCCGAATCGTATGTCTATGATAAATCACAAAGGAAATGATTATATGATTATATACAACGCATCAGTCGAGCTTCGGTACTGTAGCCGTGTTGAGAGGAGCTTTCTAATGTTAATTTGATTTACATAGTATAAAAACCAGGTAAACTGTTCCCTAAAGATAATCTCTTAGTACCTTACTCTACCCTGTGCAGTAGGGGTAGAAATGAGAACCGGCAAACTGTCGGGAAAATCTGGTAATTGCCTGAAATTGCTTAATGCTACATGTGGCTGGATACGCTACGGCCGTGGAAAAAAAGCTACCCTCGTTAAAAACAGCATAGGCCTTTTGCATGTTCACGTCGGAATAATAGTACTAGTAATAATACTAATAATTTAGCAGTGGACATTTTATGAGGTGGCTCTTCTTTTCCACTGTTTCCAGGTCGAATTTTAATTTGGAATGTTGGTTTTTGCGGAGGGAGGAAACCTGAAGGCCCAGAGAAAAACCCTCGGAGCAAGGAGGAAAACCAACAACAAAGTCGACCCAAATGTGACACAAGGTCCAGGAATCGAACACAGGCCACAGCGGTGAGAGGGAGCGCTCTCACCGGCGCGTTATCCCCGCTCCCCAATAGCAATTGGAATTTGCAATTTTAGACATAAATACCTCAGCTGAAAGCCTCACTTTGGGTTAATGGAGGCCAACTGAGATGTTTCAATAGAAATCCCCAATATGGAGTTCCTCATCTGCATAGAATCTTTCCTTTTCAATTCCCAGCCTCTCTCAACATCAGTGAGCTGCACGATTATATCTCTCTTGGTGTCGTAAATTCTGAAGGATAATTCCTCTGCCAGTCTTGACTCAGAGAAACGCTGGTTGTCCTTCTCCTCCACTTGCTTGAAAAAACAAATGTGTATGTCGATAAAAAGTTCTTAATCATCAGTCCGGACCATAGACAGTTTCATCTATACGTCGTCATGAAACATGGCGTCACGGTCCAGCCCCACATTTCAGTCCCCGCATTTTTGTCTCTGATATATGTGGCCGTTGAAAATGTGGGAAATGAAATAGTCAATCATTTTGAAATTGAGTGAATAGATAAATGTGAAGAAAGATGCAACACTGTCCCTGCAACACTGTCTTTTCGTCAAAGATCACAGAAAAAGACGCGCTTCCAGATTTCAGAGGGTAACGCACCATTGCCGGTGATTATTTTAACGTCAAAGTTAGGACTCCATGAACGAGTTTAATTCTGCTTTATTTTAATCATTACCAAATGCTAAGTTCATCTCATTTTGCTAGGAAAAACCTGTTAGTGATAGCTTAATATGTCTTTAATATTTAAATGCTCATGGGAAATGCTTTTCTTTGAAAGCGGGGATATAGAAGTTTTCAATGCTGATAGAAATAAGCTATTTGCAAGTAATGAAAAGCAAATTGATAATCATACTTTAATGCTTGACATGCTTCACTTGTACATGTCAGTTGTGTGTACCTACCATTATAGTGGTGTCTTTCATGAAAAATATTTTTTGGTGCGGCTGTTGTTCTTTGTCGATCTTTGTAGCCAAAAAAGCTACTAAAGGCACCAGACTTCAATTTTTATGCACGCAAGGCATCATCCAAGGTGGAAGAATAGATAACCATAGATTGATGTTTACTAGGCATTTGCACCTACCGTAATCACGAATTCAAGCAATACTCTACATGTATAAAACTGATTACACATTTTTTAATAACTGTACACATTTTATATGCTCCAAGATGGATTGTTGGCAACCATAGTTAAGACTGTTAGGAAAGCAAACAAACAAATGAACAGAAGACAATGAATTGAGGAAAACTGTAAACTTTACCCTGTGAGGGAAAAAAATTATTGAATTGTACTAGCTAATTTCCTCTAAAAATAGATGAAAAAGTACTCATGGTGAAAAAAATCATACTGAAGTGGTGGCATGATTGATTTCTAATATTTAGAATGATAAAAGCAGGAAAAATACATGGAGCTTTTTCCTATTCACCATTAAGTTAATTTTTGATTCAAACTGTGTGATATTACATTCATCCTTATCATGCTTCATTATGGGTTGTTTACATGGAAAGGTTATTTTTATTATAGCTTCACAGATGATTTTGTTGCCTTTGCAATCAAAGGAGGCAGGTTATTAAAAAATTATAACTTTTGATTGAGGAAATTATTTGAATTTGTGAATAGCAGTTGATGTTTTCACATGTAACAAGATGATCAAGCTGAGGACAGCCTCAAAAAGGAGTAAACTCAACTTTAACAATGATATTAAGTAACTTATTTGGAAACTTCAGCACTTGGTAAATACACCTGAGTTGTGTGACCTCTTTTAACGAATTTACTTGACCTCCGGAAATTCTGTCAACATAATCCTTTGTTTTATTATCTAAACTTAAATTCCTGTCATTATTGAAGCTGGAAAAGAAATATTTATTTTTTGGTGAATATTTTTGTCCGAAATACGTTTCCTATGTCGAAAAGTTGCATCAAAACAAAGACAGTTTTAACAATGACCAATATGACATAATCCACTGAGCTTCTAGCATTTAAAAGACAAAAAGATGGTTGTAAAGTTACTATAAACATTTCCTTGTGTATTTATCTTGTTCTATCGTGAGACGAACTCAAAGTCCGGCAAAATTTACTCGCTAGCGACTATGAAATATACATGGTGTGCCTATCTGTCGCCGCTGTTTACTAGCATAAATCACTACAATTTGTAATAAAATCTAACATAACACTCTTACCTTGTTTATCAGGTCATTTTTTTAGAGTACCGTCTTAGTGCCTCGGGTAGCACATTGAGACAGATACAAGGTGCTTCGTATGCCTTATTGTGCCTTTTTCGCCGCGAAAACTGTCCTAAATGCAGCTTCGTGAGTCATCCGCCGTAAACGCCTAGATTTTGACCATGTGACGTTACATGTCACACTTGTGTACATTAAGTAAAGTAAATATGGCGGATGGTACTTGAAGTGAAAGCAGTTCTATTTCGGGGTCGGATTATTCGGATTTTGAGGCCTCGATGGAAGGTGAACATAATGAAAGGGTTTATAAATCTGTTGGCGAAATCAGGCCCTGGCAATTTGAACCGCCAGGACGAACGTAACCTAAAACAGAGCGCGAGAGTCAGAAGAGGATCAAGAGCCCGAGGGCCGCAACCGCCTTAATCAAGAAAGCGAGAGTGGTGAGTGCATTTACGATTGTAAATAAAGTATCTGAAAATCAGTCGCTTATTAAATGTAGGAGCGATCAAGTAAAGAAAACCAGATGTGCAGACTCTTGAATACCATGGGAGCGACGTGTTTTTATGCTACACGCACGTACCTTCCGAAGCTAAGGTTTCACTTACTGAAAATACAAACATACAAAGTTGTGGAGGTGAATTTGATGGGTTATACACGTTCACACGCGATGGAATAAGTTTTCCGTGATGAATTTGGCGAACGATTGGAGATTTCTTGGCTTTTACTTGAAAACACGATCCAGCAAAAAATAGCATTCGCGCATGTAGAATTGTAAATTAAGTAAAGTAGCCTAAAGTTTGAGTTATCTCTGAAGTTTGTAACAGTTACAGAACTGAAAACTGTTTCTTTTGCTGAAACCAATCACACAAGTTGTGCTCTCTATTTCTTCTATTCAACATCATTAAAAAAATTGCTACTTTTCTGATTTTTTAATTTCAAGGTGTCAGTGTGGAAACTGCCCATCAATGTGGAGGGAGGAAGAAAACATCTTTTGCCGAATTTCTTCCAGTCGGTGATGTATATATGTAAGATTTTACATCAGTAACTAACGACGTAATTTCTTCCAGTCGGTTTTTAGGCCGGTAACTAACGGGGAACATTGTTTTCTTTACAGCTGTTTGGAATGGCGCGCAAATTACCTGTGGCTCCAAATACAGAAATGCGATCCGTCGCGTCTCGATTATTCAGCCTTCGTTATTTTATTTCTAACTTCGTACTTCGTCGTATCTAAATGGTGGCCTATAACATAATGGAAAAAAATATTTTTTTTTTGCGCTCTGAAATTTCGGCAGCAGCTGAACAGCCGGGACGAAGTCGTTACTTTCAGGTCTTGACGTGACGCTTTTCACTGCCTTACACATGTATGACGTATTACATCAGGTGACCTGAATCATACTGTTTTCAAAATGGCCGTCGATTAAGCGTCAAAAAAAAAATTGTAGAAAATTTAATTTTGCATAATATATCGTTTATTTGCTCATTTGGGATTCTTTAACCTAAGAGGAATTTATTGGGACAAAAAACAAAAAAGAAGAAAAGTTTGGCGTCAGTTACCCTAACTATAAGTTTAGATGATAAAACAAAGGATTATGCTCACAGAAACACCGGAGGTTAAGTAAATTCGTTACATAAGATCGCACAACTCAGGTGATATTCAAGGTGAAAATTTGCATATTTGAGCGGTCGAACTAAAAAAATAATTTCTCGAAAACTAACATATATTTTCATAAAAACCAACCACACCACATATTGGGCTACAAAATGTGAAAGTAGGAGTGAAAGCAAATTTTGGGCGATTTGCCACTGTTTGTCTGATGCATGTTGACATTAGCTCTTAAAAGATGAACGGGTCAGGGCAAATTCTAGTGTTATTTTGCTGCAGTTAAAAAATTGACCAATGATGAAACCAAAGCAAATTCAATAGCTGTCAATAAAACAATTAATATAATGCCAGCAAGGTGAATCTATTTAGGGATGTTATTAATGTGCATTGCGACTAAGCTAGACTGAATTTCCCTTTGGAGTTCTCGAGTGTTTTGTTGACTACAGAAAGTAACGTAAAACTTTGACGATAGTAAGTATACTTAAATTCACCTAGCCTAGTTTAAAGTTATGTATAGCAGATCCAACTCGTCTCAGTAACATTTTAACCATTCTTTTGTCTTTTAAAAGCGAGAGGCTCAGTAGATTATGTCATATCGGTCATTGTTAAAACTGCTTCGTCGTAATGCTACTTTTAGACAAAGAAAAAGTATGTCAGATATTATTTCTTTGTCAGCTACAATAATGACTGGGAATTAAATTAGATGATAAAACAAAGGATTATGTCCACAAATATACAGGAGGTTAAGTAAATTCGTTACATGAGGTCACACAACTCAGGTAATATTCACGGTGAAACTTTGCATATTTGAGCGGTTGAACTTAAAAATCATTTCTCGAAAACCTAAATATATTTTCACAAAATAACTATACCACAATTATTAGGACATATTGGGCTACAAAATATGAAAGTAGGAGTGAAAGCAAATTTTGGGTGATGTGCCGCTGTTTGTCTGATGCATGCTGACATTAGCTCTTAAAAGATGAACGGGTCAGGGCACATTCTAGTGTTATTTTGCTGCGCTCTTAGCTAGCGGTGCATTTGATGAAAAAAGTATAAGTTATGTGTTATTGCTGAAGATTGTGAACTTTATATTGAATTCATCGTTCGAATATTTTTCTTCTGGTGAAAAACTCTCAATTTAGAACTTTTTTCTTGTCTGCTCCAAGAATTATTTGAATGTACTTAAAAAAAAAAAAGAAGAAATTGAGCAGAACCTTCAAGAAGAGGACATGCGAATATGGTTGACCTCTGTTCAAGAGAATACTCCAATTACCTGAAATATCACGCCAGACGCCACTGCAGATAGCAAATTGCCAAATTTAGTATTTTCTTTGATGTTGTCTGCTTTGTATGCATAGAAGAAATGTAGAATGTTGTGCAAGTAAACTCCCCCGCCCCTTTCCCCACAACCCACTCATGCTGATTTGGAAATCTCTTTAAAAATTTCCTTAAGGACCGGGGAGGAGCTGATGCGGTTTGCTTTCCCACTTTATAATTTTTCCACATGACCAGGACTAAACAGCTCTGCCTACCTTTCATGGATCAGCGCGAAAATGTAACGTTTGCGGTTATTGACGCCATTCAAAAGGACACAATGTCGATGGATGATAATTTGTGAGCGCCACATACGTAACACAAAGGTTTCACTTGCGTATTCTTCTTTAAGAGTTGAGGGCTGGTTGCGCATGAGCCATTTTTGTTTCTTGCCTTGTCTGCTAGATAACATTTTGACACTTACACGGAAATCAAAACCAACTGTTGCACTTATTGAATAGATTCTCTTAAAAAGATTTCTGCAGTCTGTTCAAATAGCTTTTTAAAATCTAACGTTTTGTTTCTATCTCTGAAAAGGACTTTGATCAAAACATTCTTAAACGTAATTTAAATTCGATTGCTGTAGTTATCACGCTAGGCACGCGTGCCTGAAGGTTACTTTTTCATCCGCCTTTTCCCTTAATTAGGGGTGTTAGAATGGTGTGCATATTAATGCCCGCCACCCTCTCCCCCCCACCCACTTTCGCTGATAGGGTTTTTTTTTTAAAGAAAAATACCTAAAGGACCTGGGGAGGGGTCATGTCCTATACTTATTATGTTAAAGTAGGAGTGAAAGCAATTTTTTGGCCCCTGTTTGTCTGATGCATGTTGACATTAGCTCTTAAAAGATAAACGGGTAAGGGCACATTCTATTGCTATTTTGCTGCGGGTCAAAAAATGGATCAATGATGAAACCAAAGCGGATTTAATAGCTGTCAATAAAACAATTGATATAATGCCAGCAAGGTGAAGCTATTTAGGGATGTGATTAATGTGCATTACGACAGTCAGGCTGACTTTCCCTCTCGAGTTTCTCGAGTGTTTTTCTTTTTTACGACAGAAAGCAGTGTAAAACTTTGACAATAGTAAGTATACTTAAATTCACTTTGGTTTAAGTTATATATAGCAGATCCAACTCGTTTCAATAACTTTATAACCATTCTTTTGTCTTTTAAAAGCTAGAAGCTCAGTAGATTATGTCATATCGGTCATTGTTAAAACTCTCTTTGTCGTGGTGCTACTATTCGACCTAGAAAAAGTATGTCGGGCAAAGATATTCACCAAAAAATAAATATTTCTTTGTCAGCTGCAATAATGACTGGGATTAAGTTTAGATGGTGAAACAAAGGATTATGTCCACAGAAATACAGGAGGTTAAGTAAATTCGTTACACGAGGTCACACAACTCAGGTAATATTCACGGTGAAACTTTGCATATTTGAGCGGTTGAACTTAAAAATCATTTCTCGAAAACCTGAATATATTTTCACAAAATAACTACACCACAATTATTAGAACATATTGGGCTACAAAACATGAAAGTAGGAGTGAAAGCAAATTTTGGGTGATGTGCCGCTGTTTGTCTGATGCATACTGACATTAGCTCTTAAAAGATGAACGGGTCAGGGCACATTCTAGTGTTATTTTGCTAGGCTCATCATTTGATGAAGAAAGTATAAGTTTTGTATTGTTGCTGAAGATTGTGAACTTTATATTGAATTCATCGTTCGAATTTTTTCTTCTGGTGAAAAACTCTCAATTTAGAACTTTTTTCTTGTTAGCTCCAAGAATTGTTTGAATGTACTTTAAAAAAAAAAGAAATTGAGCAGAACCTTCAAGAAGAGGACATGCGAATATGGTTGACCTCTGTTCAAGAGAATACTCCAATTATCTGAAACATCACGCCAGACACCACTGCAGATAGCAAATTGCCAAATTTAGTGTTTTCTTTGATGTTGTCTGCTTTGTATGCGTAGAAGAAATGTAGAATGCTGTGCAAGTAAACTCCACCGCCCCTTTCCCCACAACCCACAACTGCCGAATCGGAAATTTCTTTAAAATTTTCCTTAAGGACTGGGGAGGAGCTCACATTTCACGGATCAGCGCGAAAATGTAACGTGTGCGGTTAGTGACGCCATTGCTTAGGGTTAGACAAGGCACAATGTCAATGGATAATAACTTGTGAGCGCTACAATTCGTAACACAATGGTTTCACTTTCACATTCCTGTTTAAGAGTTGAGGGCTGGTTGCGCATGAGCCATTTTTGTTTCTTTACTTGTCTGCTAGATAACATTTTGACGCTTACGTGGAGATCAAAACCAACAGTAGTACTTATTGTATAGATTCTTTTCAAAAAGATTTCTACCGTCTGTTCAAAAAGCTTTGTAAAAATCTAATGTTTTGTCCCTAATTTTTGAAAAGGACTTTGATCAAAACATTCTTAAACGTAATTTAAATTCGATTGCTGTCGTAATCACGCCAGGCACGCATGCCTGAAGGTTGCCTTTTCATCCACCTTTTCCTTTAATCAGGGGTGTTAGAATGGTGTGCATATTAGTGCCCCCCACCCACTTTCGCTGATAGAGGAGTTTTTAAGAAACCACCTACATGACCGGGGGAGGGGTCATATCTCACACTTAAGGCGTTAAAGTAGGAGTGAAAGCAAATTTTGGGTGACTTGCCGCTGTTTGTCTGATGCATGTTGACATTAGCTCTTAAAAGATGAACGGGTTAGGGCACGTTGTAGTGTTATTTTGCTACAGGATAACATACTCAGGTCTCAGGGATTACAATACCTTAGAGAAAAGAAGAAATTTTTTCACGAAAAGAAATTGTGTTACAACTGTGAGCGTGAGGGTCAAGGGGAAAACCACAGCCGGAGTCGCCCATGTTCAAAGTGCAAGTCGAGACACCTCACAAGCCTGTGGGACAAAATATCAGTGAAAGGACAGAGTGAGAGTATGGTGTTCACCCCATACACCCAGGTTATGAAGATAGATTTTTACCAGCGATCATTCCGCTGAAGTTTTAAGGCGCAACATTGTGGTCATATTTGGACACGGGCTCTGGCAGGAATTTTACATCCTTAGAAGTTGAGTCTGAAGCCCTCACTACATGAAAGGCACCGAATTGTTATCATAAACGGCGTGTGAAGACACTTCATGCCCATATTCAAAGTGAGAAGTCATTCCCTGGACGACCCAACAAGCGAGCAGATAGAAAACAATGGGAATGAGTTGGCGAATTTCACAACCACAAGGAGGCCCACTATCGGGAAGTTGAAATCAAAATACGAACACGCCCGAGACAAGCTGTTCTACACGACGAGGAATAAAGAGTACCCAGTGCATGTGATCCTGGGTGATCAAACCTACTGCAAGATATGAACCAAGCCAACGTTCAAGGGACGCCTTGAGGATCCTTCCGTGGCAGGTACGATGTTTGGATGGGTAATACATGATGGAGCAGAGTGCGCCAATGACAAGTGTAGTCTATCGAGGAGGCAAACGAATACGAGAAGCCATAGAGTCTAGACTTATTGGGTGTGGAAGAGAGGGCAGAGTATGACCGGTCAGAAGTGCTCAGCAGTTTCAACGAGAGCGTCACAAGGGGAGCGGACGGCAGGTACGAAGTGGGCGTGGCATGGATCTCAGGTAGTTCCTTGCTAGGTTCAAACGAAGAACAGTGCAGAAGACGTTTTTGTAGACTGGAAAGAAAGCTGGCTAAAGACCCCACTTGGAAGGAAGGGTACAAAAAATAGTAAAAGATCAACTAGAGGAAGGCAAAGCGGACGCTGCACCTGAAACACTCACTGCCAAACGCACTTTTTACATACCATACAAACTAGTGGTAGGGGAGACTGCGGGTATAAAAAAAGTGAAAATGGTTTTCGATGGAGGTGCCGAGCCACACCTTCTGGGAAACAGTAGCAAGGAGTGTATTTACACGTATCCACCACGTCAACCCTTATAGAAAGGGCATTCCTACAGATTGGTGTCAGAGAGAAAGATGGAGATTCCTTTCTGTTCTTGTTCAACACTAACAGTGGAGAAAAACACACCTGAGATTCACTAGAGTCGCCTTTCGGAGGAGAGTCAAGCCTATGATTGTTAGGCGCTACCCTCGACCATCGCTACGATGAACAACGTGAAGAATTTCAAGAAACCATACAAGCCTTAAGAGAAAATACGTACTTAGACAATATGATAAAAACAGAGGAAAAAGAGGTTGAACTGGAAGAATTCAAGAGGCAAGCATCTAGTATTCTGGAGAGTGGGAAGTTTTTTGTCCTCAAGTGGGAATCAGACGTTGAGCGCTTAGAAAGTGAAGGTTCAATAAACCCAAATAAGATCCCTAGGACGGTCTGGGACAAGGGAGCAGACTTGCTGGAGGTGCAAGTACCAGAACCCCGTGTCAACCAGCCATTGAAAAAGAGAGGACTGCTAAGCCACCTGGCAAGAATCTACTACCCACCATGGATAATGTCACCGAAAACTGTGAAAGGAAAGCAGATCTACTTATATGCATATCACGAGATTAAAGGTTGAAAAGTGGAAGTTAAAGAGGGAGTGGATCAAATGATCTACCCAATTGAAGCTTGTGAGAGTTCCAAGAAGCATAGCAAAAGGAGCTGGTCAAGTGAAAGCCTTTCACGTTCATGTATTCGCTAACGCCACGAACGTTGCATGTTTAGCGGCAACTATAGACGTAATCGAAGGCACGACAGCAGTGGTTCCAAGGTTTACTCACCTCAGAATCAAGAATCTTAAAACAAGCCATATCTATTGCAAGACTAGCACTAATGAGAAGAAATCAGACATTAATGATACCCTGTACAAAACGCCAGACAGAACAACACGGTATAGTTCGAGATGACAATACTCGACATTGAGAGGCACTTAAACAACCGACCGTCGACGTACCTCGACAGCGACGCAGGGGAGGAGCAAGTGCTAACCCCAAACGTGTCAATTCGGGGACAGAACGCGCATGCGGTAGAAGAAGTAGACGACAACGACGACGATGGAGTAACCGGATTGCACAAGCCCCTGAATGAGGCAAAACGGTACGTACGGAGCAGATGGAAACACGAATACCTGCATTGTTTATCAGAAAGGCGTCGAGATAAGCGGAAGACAGTCGTAGTACCGGACGTTGATGAAATTGTGCTGGTCGCAGGAGATGACAAAAACCGAGGGTATTGGGGCGTGCGGTGGAAATTCAACTAAAAACACTGGGACCTGCGCATGTTGATGCTCCAAAATCTCACAACAATCTGGGTTCTTTACACTGTTCGCTGAGCAAACCAGATAAAGCCAAAGACTACCTTAAGCGCGGACTAAAGATTAGTCTGGAAAAGCTGAGACCTGAGTATGTTAATGTTGCAAGCTCTTTCAACAATTTGGGTTCTTTACACCGTTCGCTGGGCGAAACAGGTAGAGCAAAATACTACCTTAAGCGTGGAATGAAGATTCGTCCGAAAAAGGTGGGACCTAAAAATGTTGATGTTGCAAGCCCTTACAACAATTTAGGTACTTTACATAATGTGCTGGGCAAAACAGATGAGGCAAAAGACTGCTATAAGCGTGCACTGGAGATTAGACTGAAAAAGCCGGGACCTGAACATGTTGATGCACCGTTTGCTAGGCGAAACAGTTGAAGCAAAAGTCTACCTCAAGCGTGGACTGGAGATTCTTCTGAAAAAGCTGAGACCTGATCATGTTGATGCTGCAAGCCCTGTCGACACTTTACATAGTATGCAAAGCGAAAAAGATAATGCAAAAGACCACTATAAGCGGGCCCTAACGATTCAACTGACAAAGCTGAGGCCTGAGCATGTTGATGTCGGAAGCTCTTACAAAAATCTGGGTGCTTTACACAGTGCACAGGGGAGAAATAGATTAAGCAAAAACTGCTATAGGCGTGCACTGGAGACGTGACTGAAAAACCTGGGACGAAAGCATCTTAATGCTGCAAAATTTTACAACAATCTGGGTACTTTGCACGGTGCGCTAGGCGAAACAGATGAAGCAAAAGACTTATAAGCGTGCACTGGAGATTGGAGTGAAAAAGCTGGGACCTAAGAACGTTGATGTTGCAAGCTCTTACAACAATCTGGGTACTTTGCATAGTGTGCTGGGCGAAGCAGATGAAGCAAAAGACTGCTATAAGCTTGCTTTAGAGATTAATACGTAGATTATGTTGAGTAGGTATGTAATATTGGTTACATGCTGGTCCCTTCATGTGCTATTTTTCCATTATGACATACATCTCTTCATACGTGCAGGCATGACTTCGTAACAGGAAGGCCAAAAATTAGGCTATAGTAACTTATGATGGTAAAATAAGAAGCTTGAGTAACTCTTTTGCGTGCTTCAAACTGTCCACGCTATGTAAGCGTGATCAGATTCTTAGTATATCTACAAATTTTCGTTCTTTTCCTGAAGTTAGCGCTTTCAACCTCGATTCTTTTCTTTTAAGGACAATGCAAGTTTGCATCCTGGAAATAACAGTATCCTTTTAAAAGGGAATTTTTTAAGAGAGGAAAAATACCCTGGTTGTTCCTCTGTAACCAGAACTTTTTTTATTTCTAACCGTTCACAATTAAATTTCTTCACAGTGCTTGTGTAACAATCCTGCTATGGAATTCTGTTTCCCAAAACCACATCTAGGTGGCACGGATGATATTGTAGAGGTATGGACTTATCCTAAAAGGGTGTTTATCTATATTTTTCTGTAATTCCTTATTTATCTTGCTGACTCCCATGTTATACTAGTGAGTGGCAGTCATTGTTTCAAGCCTCACCATCTATATCTGAAGTGCATGTGAAAAGCTACCTCAAAAAATGAAAACAAAACGAAACAACACAACTGGTGTGTCTTGAAACTTTTACTTCAACTTAAATTGAGGATGTTTCAAAGAGGCTGAAATGTTGGTTTAGCGACCCTAAAAGTCAAAAAGCGATCACAAATTATTTCAAAATTATCGCGCATTTGTTTGAAACTATGGGAAGTGTGATAAAATCTAACGCTGATTTTGGTTTCTTATTTTCTTTTTTTGTTAATGGGGTATTTTGAATTACCTCTTTTAATTTTTGGGTATCACATTTAATATTTGACTCAAAACGCTCTTGGACTAAATTTTTCCTATTAAAGGTCAGGGATGAGGCAAATCTTTGGAAAAATAAAATAGGTCTAAATCACATCAACGAAGTGAAAGACGAATTAAAAAATTCCGGCAATGAGTTGAGTGCCGTTTCTGTCCCTGGCATGAAGATATATACTGCAAACGGCTTTGAAAAGAAAAGCGAATTCAACGATTCCGGCGGTGAGTTGAATGCCGCTCTTGTCCCTGAGTTGAGTGCCGCTGTTGACTCTGACGTGAAAATATCTATTGGAGACTACTTTGAAGTGAAAGACGAATTCAACAGTTCCGGCGGTGAGCTGAGTGCCGCTCTTGACTCTGATGTGAAAATATGTATTGGGAAAGGCGCAATACCGACTGAAGACAGCCAGGAAGTCTTCTACCGCGTGTTCTACGACACAACAAAGTTGTTGCAGGATATCCCCGTTGAACCTGATGAAACACTCATTTCCCCTGTGATTGAATGCGGACCACACGATATCAGACTTTCAAAGCCTTTGGAGATTATAATTCCACATTGCCTCTATATGGGTAAAGCTAAAAAGAAATGGATAACTGTCTACAGAAGCGACCCAGGTAATCGAAAAATCCCTGGGCTAAGTACTTTCAGCTGAATTAAAAGAAAAGACATTTAAGATTTAACATCTCGAGGACTTACACTTTTGTAGGCCTCACATGTTCAGAGTTTGTTCAGGTTATGGAGTTACAAAGAAGATGAGAGCTCTTGGTTCCCATCGCTGTGGTCCGTTTTGTATTCACGAACCTGGTGTCCCACGTTGTTGAGTTTTTTGTTGCTTCTGCTTTACGCTCCCAGATGTTTTCTTTCTGAATCTGATTTTCCTCCTTTGGCAAAAACCAAGACCCAAATTTCAATCGACTTAACCTAACCCTAATCCTGAGAGGAACCTCGTGGATTTCCATTGCAGAGTAATTCCCACTTATTCATTTTACATATAAATTTTTACCCCCCCCCCCCTCCCTTCTCTTTCGGGAAAGTAGGACTAATGTTCATTATGCTGTTACTGTACTGATGATTTTGTCATCGATTTTTTGATTAAAGATCCCATCAAGTGGGAGAAAATCCCTAACGAATCAAAAAAGAAGAATCTGTCAAGGGCATGGTTCACAGCAAAAGAGGACTCCATTCATATCAAAACCACGAGCTTCTGTTTCTGGTGTGTATTTTGTTGTGGTGGGGCACCGAGACAGAAAAGAGCCACAGTGTTTGCTAGTAAGCCGAATCCCAGACGTGATCTCATTCATATCAGATTTTACATTTACAGTGACAACCAAGATTCTTTGATGGTAAGTAATCGTACAAGTAGAATTTTATTTTGGTTTGAAGACAAGGCATCCACCAAATGCAACCGACTGTGTTAATCTATTGTTTTTAATAGAAGTGTTCTTTCCGATATTTTACCCATACACGGTGTATGATGAAAATGAGGCATTTTTACTAATAACTGGCTTGAGCTTCCGCTATTCATGATTAAATATTATATCACATTATATCATGATCATTGGTTTATCTATGTGATTCTTTAAGTAATGTAGGGGGCATTAATATGCTACACATCTAGTTTGGTTGCGTTACATCAAATTGTCATCTTGGATACAAATCCGGACATATGATTGGTTCGTTCTTTTCCTGAAGCTAGCTCTGACGTTCTGCGATGAGATGAAAGCACGTTGTACTCTATTAGCTTCTCATTGTTGGAGCTTAACCTACTCTCGTGAAAATGAACCGAAAAGGAGTGTTATTACTCCTCTAGTGCGGATGCAACTTAACTGTAGGCATCTACCCAGCAGTTTATGAGTTTGCCAGTGTTAAAATGTGCTGTCAATGAATCAAATTCCTTTATTTGGTAAGAGAGTTGCATTTGCCTAAAAAAATATTAAAAATAAGATTTCGTCTGAAATTTAACTAGTCACTCTTGTTATTGCACGATGTACCACATAGCTGATCCATATATTTTGCCTTTACAAGCGAGTGGAGATGCAAGAGCAAAGGCAGTGTTCTGATCTATGGAGAGGAATGGAGAAACCCTTCAATATGCACAACAACAGCAAAAAGATAACCGTGAAACTTGTGACAGATCCTGAGGAGGGCTGGGAATTAGACAAGACAGCTGGTGAGCAGGTGAGGAAATCAACAAAGGGTTGGGCTCAGTCATGAGTTACAATGAAACATTTTTACCCCTGATAATCTGAACTGAGGCTTTATAGACCCTTAGTAGTTGGTCGACCATCTTCCACTAAATACACATTGCAATAAACAAAAATCTTGTAATTTATGTCTAATAAGTTAATAGGAAGTCCCTCTCTCTCTCTCTCCTCAAACAACTTCTTCACCAGCTTCAGCACCAGGCAACAGTGAGATTGGGGGGGGGGGGGGGGGGAGGGGCAGTTGTAGCAAAAGTAGAAAACATTAAAAAGAAGTAGTGTGCCAAAACTTTTGCCCCCCCACTATAGTTACTTTGCTTAATAACAACTTCTAACTTCTGAGATGTCGATTATGTGGCCTACTGATTACCTCTGAAAGTAGGTGTCTGATCAATGCACTTTTAACAACCTCTTGCATTTCTATATGAGGCGTTTTACCCCGATTGATGCAATGTATTACTAAATCTGTGATTTGTTGTAGGTGTACATCTGCGATGATTCCCACGGCGGTAGATTCCGCTGTACAAATACTTGTGATTTTGCAGTAAAACCAATGAAAGGTAGAGAAGTAGAAGAGTTCTCTTGTATCATAACGTTCCAGCAAGAGGGCCATGATGAACATGCAATATACGTAAACCCTGGCTTTTCACTTGTGGAGGTAATACTATATGTAGTTGGCACGATCTTATTTCGCATTAAGCCAGTGAGACAGGTTACAGTTTTCTTTGAAAAAACCGAGAAAGAAAAAACTAAAACTAACAAGAAAGTACAAAACACAAAATCAAACCAAATCTGACGTAGCTTTCGGCTCAACTTTTTCCTATTAAGTTACTCGGAAAAGTGACGTCAGCCGTGTAACCTCGCAACGCAAAACCAAGGGTGGTCTTTAGGATTGTGGGTTTGTAAAAGATATAGGCTAAGATCGACGCGATACGAAGCGTGTGACGACTAGAATAAAGATAGGAAAAGAAAGCCACGCGAGTGACTAGTGTTGCTATACTGGGATTTCCAACACTAACTGGCACCTCCGACGGGACTGAGATCGAGACATGGAACTGGAGGCACTTCAGAAGAATTTGGACGCAAAACTCAAGCTTTTGGCGTACAAGAAAGAAAAGGGAAAGGGCATTGTGGACAAGGCAAACGCGACAACTATTGGGAGACACCGTGACGGGTTGGTGTGTTTAGCAAAAGAAGCGGACGAGATCAAATTAAAGATCGAAGAGAAGAAGATGATGATGATGATAAAGGTTTATTAAAAGTATTCAAAAATAGCACCCAAGTGGTGAAATACATGTGAATTTACAAGCATACTTCAAATATTTAAAAAATGCGAAAATCTTACATTTGACTTCAAAATCTAAAGGGACTGGGAATTACAAGAGTCAGTAGTTATATACCAATGAAAAAACGCTTAGGTTTGCTTGACTACAAGGACTGGGCGTTAGACGCCATTGTTGGAAAGAAAGATTTTTTAAATCTTTCGGTCCGGCATTTAAAGAGTGATACATGGTTTTTGTTGCGCAACTCATAAACGTGGCAATCGGCGCGCTTTGGTGGAATAAGGTGGTACAGCCGTGACCCAGGCACACAGATACCGTCCCAAACTTTCTTGCAGAGTTCGTCTCTTCTCACATTTAAGCGAGTGGAGTTTGCAGCCACAATGGCGTCTTTGTAGCTCAGCGCCGGAAATAGTATACGCAGAGCTCTTTTCTGAACTCTTTCGATCACGTCCTTGAGGTAAATTGGTAGGCTAGTAGACCAAGTGACGCAGGCGTATTCGAGGACCGATCGTACCAAGGCATAAAATATGTTAATAAGGTCTTCGGGTGGAATTCCGGACCGCTTGAGCACTCTTAAGATGTAAAGACGTTTTGAGGCTTTGGAGACAATCTCACGCACGTGCTCATTCCACCCAAGAGTGTCGCTGATAGTGACTCCAAGGACCTTGTGTGAGGAGACCCGTTTTAAGGGACGTCCATTGACGCACAAAGGGCCAAGATCTGGCCGTGTTTTAAGCGAACAAATCACAAGTTCCTTGCACTTCTTTGGGTTGAGGTTCATATTATTGCGCGACGACCACTGTGCAATGGCGTCAAGATCTTTCTGAAGGGACGATGTACCGCCTGATGGGATGACCTCGGATATTGTTAGGTCATCTACATATTTCCAGTGGCTCGATAGTAATGGAGTTTCAATCGCGAGATCGTTAATCATCAGGAGGAACAGGATGGGGCCAAGCTTAGTGCCCTGCGGGACTCCAGCGTGCACGGGCAACCAAGGGGATACAATGTTCTTAATCTTAACAGCTTGGCGGCGGCCATAAAGAAAACTGCAAATCCAACGGATAATAAAACCACGGACCCCAAGGTGGATGAGTTTATTGACTAAGATAGTGTGGTCAATATAATCAAAAGCCTTACTAAAATCCAGGAAACAGGCCCTTAAGAACATACCTGGTTTGTCAATAGAGGACAACCAGTTGTGCATCATATCCAACAGGCAATAGATGGTTGAAGTTCCTTTGAGGCAGCCGAATTGGCTGAAATCGATGAGGTGCACAACATCCTCAATTAGCCATTCAACTACGAAATCCTCCAGGACTTTAAAGACGATTGCTGTTAGGGAGATAGGTCTTAAATCTTCCCTACCGGTTATGGGCGTAACCTTGGGTACCGGTGTGACTGCAAAGGGTGAGCAAATGGACGAGGTATGTGCATGGAGCAATGAAATAGACAAAGTTATTGAGGGTGTAGAAGCGGAGATCGAATACCTTGGGAAGTGTTTGGGGGAGGTGAAGAAAAAATCGCAAATGGCCGAAAAAGAAAGCGAGAAAGCGACAATCGCGAAGGAGAGAGAGGAGCAACTCGCGTTTGAAAAAGCACAATGGGAAATGAAGCTTGATTACGAAAAAAAATCAGAAGAATTAGGTAGCAAAAAAGGGAAAGGGTTATCAGGCGATTCCGGAATGCACGCAAAGTTGCCAAAGCTATCAATAACGAAGTTTGATGGGTCCTTCGAACAATGGCTCTCTTTTTGGAACAAATTTTCCGCGGAAATAGACGCGACGGATCTGTCAGCAGTGACAAAGTTCGCTTATCTAAAGGAACTCCTTGTTACAAAGGTACGAGCGGACATAGATGGACTCCCGTTCAATCTTGAGGGGTACGAAAGGGCGAAGGCCATCCTAAAATCGGAGTACGGGAAAACGTCAGAAATTGTAAATGCATATGTAAACAACATCATGGGTTTGCCTACCATCACAAGCGCCAGTCCAAAAGAAATTAATGAGTTTTACAAAAGGCTTCTGTTCAATGTACAAAGCTTAGAGACGCTCGGGAAGTTACGTGAAGTCTCCGGAAATGTGAGGGCGGTGTTAGACAAACTGAAAGGAATAAAGGGAGACTTAGTCCGGGGACACGAAGATTGGCGAGACTGGGATTTCGCTAAACTGATTCAGGCAATTAAAGGTTGGAGAGACATAAATTCAGAAGGAGAAGAAAGCGATGGTGCGAGTGTGTCCAAGAGGAAGAATGATCGCAACGACTGGAATGGCCGCGTTCCGCCGCCACGCGGAAGGTCTTATCAGGTCCAACAACAAGCAAATGGAGGACAGATGCGCGGATGCGTCTATTGCGATGACACGAACCACACATCCGCTAATTGCACCAAAGTTGTCGCGGTCGGAGACCGCAAACGAATTCTGAGCCAAAAACAGTTGTGTTTTAATTGTACAAGTGACAAACACAGAGCAGACAGCTGTAGAAGCCGCGGGTGTCATAACTGTCAACGCCGACATCACACGTCAATATGTGATCACCCACCAAGCGGTCACACAACGAGGGGAAGATTTATGACGGCACAAAACAAAGGAACAGAGAGAGTCGTGTATCCCGTTGTTGTCGTAGAAGTAAATGGAATCAAATGCCGCGCACTCCTAGACACTGGGGCAGGCAGCTCATACGCGTCGTCAGCTATCCTTGAACACCTGGGAAACAAACCGCTACGAGAAGAATTCAAGCGCATAGAGATGATGCTTGGGTCAACAAACAAGGTCATCGGAGTTCATAGCGTGACGATTGGCAGTCTTGATGGAAAATTTCGATTGGAAACGGAAGTCACCAGAGTGGACCGTAGTACATTGCTATCACTTGACAACCCAGGATATGCTGGGATACTGGAGAAATATCCCTACTTGGATGGGGTATACATGGACGACAGAGACGAGAAGCCTGAGCTACCAGTCCACATTATCCTGGGTGCGAGCGAGTACGCGAAAATAAAGACAGAAACCATACCAAAGATCGGACGTCCCGGCGAACCTGTTGCAGAGCTAACAAAGTTCGGATGGACAATTATGTCACCAGGTAAAGAAGTTGACCTCTCTAATATGTTCTTGACCCAGACGACAGCGGCAGATTACGAACAACTATGCAAATTAGATGTTCTAGGATTGCGTGACACACCAGGCGGAGATCAAGCAGATGTTTATGAGGAATTCAAGGAACAATTAACACGAGGGCCAGAGGGATGGTACGAGACGGGGCTACCCTGGAGGGGAAACCACCCTCCACTGCCCAACCACAGAGCGGGAAGCTTGAAGCGATTGGAAAGTACCATTCGGAAACTGGAGAAGAACGGAATACTCCAGAAGTATGACGCCATAATTAAAGACCAGCTTAACGAAGGAATAGTGGAGCGAGTGTCAGGCCCACCAGTGGGAAAGGAGTTCTATATTCCACATAAAGCAGTGGTGAGAGAAGCTGCAGAGAGTACCAAACTTCGAATCGTGTACGACGCCTCTGCCCGAGATTTAGAGAAGGCTCCTTCTCTCAACGAGTGCCTTCACGCGGGACCTCCGTTGCAGAACAAGCTTTGGGCTGTTCTTGTCCGTGCACGTTTCCACCCAGTCGCGTTAACAGGTGATATCAAGCAAGCGTTCTTACAAGTACGAATACGGGAAGAAGACAGGGATGCCATGAGATTCCACTGGATCACGGACTTGCAATCCAGGCGAGTGGAAATACTGAGATTCACGAGAGCTCTGTTTGGTTTGGCCCCATCGCCCTTTCTTCTTTGGGGAGTTATCAAACAACACCTGGAAGCCTGTCGTACCGAGAATCCGGACCTGGTGAGGGAAATAGAGAAGAGTCTATACGTCGATGACCTTATCAGCGGGGGACCCACCGTAAAAGCTGCCCTTGAAGGCAAAGCAGGCGTCACCCATGTCTTTAACCAAGCCTCATTCAAGCTGCACAAGTGGCATTCAAATGTTCCGGCAGTGGAGTCCCCTGGTGAGTCTCTTAGCGAAGATACTACATTCGCGAAAGAACAGTTGGGTGCACCTCAAGAAGGAGGGGGATCTATTCTCGGGCTTCCATGGAACAAGCGACAAGATACCATTGAAATAAATTTCCCACCTGACCGCACCCAAGTGACAAAAAGAGGGATACTAGCGAAGATAGCAAGAGTGTATGACCCGTTAGGGCTCGCAGCGCCTATGACATTGAGTGGAAAACTACTGTACCGAGACGCATGTGATTTGAAAGTCGGATGGGATGCTCAACTTCCTGGTCAACTGGGAACCAAGTGGTCAAGATGGGAAGCACAGCTACCAGTGAGCATTTCCGTACCCAGAGCCATACCTCAACACTTTGAAGAGATCAGCAACATTGAGCTACATTGTTTCGGCGACGCAAGCGGACAAGGCGTTTCTGCGGCAGTGTACGGTGTCATATCTCAACCATCCGGTGATAGTGTTGGGGTGATAGCAGCCAAAGCTAGACTGGCGAAGCAAGGCCTCACCATCCCCCGCCTCGAGTTGGTCTCCGGTCACATGGCGACCAATCTCATTGTGAACGTTAAGGAAGCATTAGAGGGTTTCCCAGTTGGAAATATGGTTTGCTGGTTGGACAGCAGCGTTGCGTTACATTGGATCAAGGGAGCAGGGAGTTACAAGCAGTTCGTAAGCAATCGAGTGCAGAAAATCCAGCAACACCCAGAAGTAAACTGGCGTCATGTGGGTACAAAGGACAACCCAGCTGACCTTGGCAGTCGGAGCGGAAGCGTGGAAAATGAAGAGCTATGGTGGAGAGGGCCTGAGTGGCTACTAGACCGAGAGCGATGGCCAGCCGATATTAAGACAACGGCCACACCAGACAGTCAGGCGGAAGCAAAAGTGATACGGGAAGTATTCGCTGTAGCACAAGCTAAGACAGACATCCTAGACGCCTTGCTGATCAAGTTCAACTTATGGAAAACCTTAAGGGTTTGTGCGTGGGTGACTCGATTCATACATAACCTACGGAGCGAAAAGACGAGAAGATCTAAGGGACCACTCACGACAGAGGAGATCGAGATGCAGCGACACCTGTGGCTAAAGCGAACACAGGTGAATTTCAAGAGAGACGAGCGGTTCGAAGATCATCGTGTTCAGCTGAACCTACAAGAAAACGCGGACGGGTTACTGGAATGCCGAGGGCGGATTCAGGGAGACTATCCCATTTACTTGCCTGAGTCTCATCCGTTCGCGGAGAAGATGGTGGCAGACGCACATATCAGGACACTCCACGGAAGAGTGAGCCTCACAATGGCAAAGATTCGTGAAAGGTACTGGGTTCCCAGGTTGCGTCGCCTTGCAAAAAGAGTCGTTAAAGCTTGTAACGGCTGCAAGCGGTTCCGCGCCACAGCGTTCGCGGTTCCGCCACCAGGACAGCTACCAAGGGATCGTACCGAAGGAGAAAATGCGTTCCAAGTAGTCGGAGTGGATTTTGCCGGACCACTGAAGTATAGAAAGGGGAGGAATCATGAAGGCAAAGCTTACATAACGCTTTACGCCTGTAGCCTGACCAGAGGTATTTACCTTGAGCTACTACCCAGCCTAGAAACAGGAGAATTCCTTCGATGCCTGAAACGGTTTATCGCCCGACGTGGGCGGCCAGAAAAGATTTACTCCGACAACGGGAGTACCTTCGTGGCAGCAGCTAAGTGGCTGAAACAAGTGATGACTGACGAACGCCTCAACGAATTCCTCTCCCGTCAAGAAATCAAGTGGCAATTCAACCTGAGCAGAGCACCCTGGTGGGGAGGGCAGTTCGAGAGAATGGTTGGATTGGTGAAGAGAAGTCTACAGAAGACCATTGGAAACGGGTTCCTAACGTGGACCGAGTTAGAGGAGGTTATACTAGACGTAGAGGTTGCAGTCAACAACCGACCTTTAAGTTACGTGGAGGACGATGTGCAGCTACCGATCTTGACCCCCCACTCCCTATTGTTTGGACAACCAAATGCACTACTCGAGTTGGAACCGCACCGCATAGAAGACGGTGAATTACGCAAGCGAGCAAAGTATCTCAGACGATGCAAGGAGGCCGTCTGAAAGCGATGGACGGGGGAGTACTTAAAGGGGCTGCGCGAACGCCATCGTCTAAAGAATCCTGGAAAGGCCGAAAATCCTATTGTGGACGAGGTCGTGCTGATCAAGTCGGACGACAAGAATCGCGGGAAATGGAAGGTCGGGATCGTCACGGAACTAATCAAAGGGCGTGACGGTGTTGTCCGGGGAGCAAAGTTGCGCACAGGGACCTCACATCTAGAGCGAGCAGTACAGCAGCTGTATCCGTTAGAACTGTCATGTGATCGACCGGGAGACGGCGACAGACCTCCAACGACCGAGTTGCGCATTGAAGCGCCAGCGTTCAGGCCTTCCCGTGATGCAGCCGTCGCAGCAAGATTACGTATGGAGGATCTTGCTCACGATGAGGAAGGGGATTGAACTTTGAACCAAACCGAAACAGATTGGATGACAACAGCGGATCGGATGCTTGAACATTCTACTTATGAACTGAACATCTGCCACTATGGCTACTGATTGATCAATGATTAGTGTGATTAGGGAATCGATTGAGAATTCTAGATGATAGATTCGTTCGTAAAATTTAAGCGATAAGGTTCATTTCTCGACAGACATTTGCTCTCCGAGACAAATGGGGGGAGGGTGTCGGAAAAGTGACGTCAGCCGTGTAACCTCGCAACGCAAAACCAAGGGTGGTCTTTAGGATTGTGGGTTTGTAAAAGATATAGGCTAAGATCGACGCGATACGAAGCGTGTGACGACTAGAATAAAGATAGGAAAAGAAAACCACGCGAGTGACTAGTGTTGCTATACTGGGATTTCCAAATCACCACTCACTTTCTTAGACATTATCAGCATAGCCGTAACCAATGAAAGGTCTATCTACTCTAAAATACATAATTTTGCTAATAATAAGCCTCCTACCTCATGTTTTTCCTTCCAGTTATAAGCCTCTACGTGTTAAACCAAAACCACTAGCATACCTCGTGACATCACGGCATTGTCTGAAAATGAACTTCCTTTTCAGCCTAGCTTTTAGTTTATTCCTATATTGTAGGTTTAATCAACTGTCATTATTCACGACAAATTGCATTTTCTGTGAAACGCATTGTGTAGTTTGAACTATGTGAATTCTAATTATCATTGTTGATAAATTATAATTATTATTATTACCAAATTAACTTTATATTCTTTAATAAGCTTCCCCGGTTTAACTAACATCGACAAAATAACCACAAAATCTAGTGAAGATAATACATATCATAGAGGTGGAAAGCTTCGAATAACCTTGCAAAGTAAAGCTGTCGAGTTTCAGGTCTAAAACTTTTACTTTTCTTTTCCTTTAAAAGTACCTCACTTACACTTAATTTCGCATTTTTCGTGATTGTAAAAAAATGGCAAAATTAAGGAATTAATCAATTTTAATTTTAATTAAATTTATAAAAAAAAAAACAATAAACATGTGAAGAGCAACACACACGCGACATTTATCAACAAATACGCAAATTGTCAACTAGTTTTACTATTTCTTGCAATGCATGTTGTATAATGTTTCTTGTGTTATGTTAATGTTAATGATCTTCATATGAACCGCAAAATTCATACAAATTCCTGATATCTATCATACAGTCCTCAAAATTGTTCTTAACTCGTTTCTTGTAGTTCTTATTCACAAGTTTCATATAACGTTCTAATACTTATTCCAGTTCATCTTGGAATTCTAAGAAGTTCAGACATTTTGAAAATTAAAATGAAGTTGACAACACTTAAATCGTGAAATTAAATGTCCTATTTTCATTTTTTCCTGTTGAAATCAGCAAAATGTATCCCCACAAAATATTGTCTCGCCGAAATCGCGAAATTAGCTACCCGCAAATGAAGTACGAATAAAACTGTCATTTTAGTCTAAAACGGTTTTTCTTTGTTCTACCGATATCCCTTTTGAATATCAAAATTGTTTAACTCAGTATTCATTAACATGATATTTCGATATCTGAACGATTTTGCTACTTTCACTTCCTCTCTCCATTTTAGGGGTCGGTCGGGCCGGCAAGTGCTCATACGCACTTCAACAGCGCAGCTGGAGGCTCGACTTCTTCAGATCCAGATGAAGGTGACAGGGGTAACTTAGACGAACAACCAAAAACTTCTCAAGGTATCTTCGTCATCGTCATCACATCTATAGCTACTATCACGAGAAGCTCTCCAGTAGTTAATTCCACCGATTAACACTTCCTACGAATAAGTTTGTCTTTCTCTTGTCGCCGGAGTAGTCAGGCTTTTCTCTCAAGAACTTGTTTTAAGCTTTTAAACTCTCTGTTACGAATAATCGATTGTATCTCCTTTGTTGGTTGTTTTCGTTTTTTGCATTTTCCCTCAAACTCAGAATTAAAACGTTGTTACTTTCTCCTCACTCGTCCGCCATTTTGTTTTGTTGTGCTTTCGCGAATTACCTGTCAATCATTTTCATTTCAACATTTTGCACTCAATTTCAATTTTCTGCACTGTTTGGTGATAATTCTTGTGTTCTTGGCTGGTCAGCAGGCTGAAATTTTGCATGTATAAAATAATTAAATTGATAAACCGTACTGATTCCATTCATGAAGTGGCGGTGATGAGGTGAACGCACCGACTCTTGGACGCAGCAAAAGCTCATCTGGATGCTCGAGGTCCTCAACAGCAGAAGAAGGTGACAAGAGCAACTTAGACGAACAACCAAAACCTCGTCAAGGTATCTTAGTCATCTTCATCGCCATCGTCGTAGCTACGCCTACTATTAGAAAAACTGTCCCTTAAATCTTTTAATAATTATAACATCTCCTTCGAATAAGCTTTCTCCCCCACCACACGAACATTTAATTTTCCCCAAATCGACGTCATCTTATAAGGATCTAGCACTGCGCAGACTCACGGCAACATGGAATTTATTTGTTTTGTGTGATAGAAAACCATAATGTTGTTGGTGGTAGCGTACTTCCATTATGACGGTGCAGTGTAAGCACATTAAACACAAAGTATCTCCAAATTCTTTCTTTGATTCAGACTCGAAGCTCCTCAGCAGCTTGCTGAATGATAGAACATATCGAGAGCGAGTATGTAACTGTCTGGACACCAGTAGGCCGGGTGTTGGTGACTATCACGATGTTTGTTCATATTATGGTATTGACAGTTTTCAAGTGACCGCTGTTTACGAAAAGCACAATGGCGGACCGTCAAGAGCTCTATTAGAATACCTGGCAGCTTCAAACGAAAATCTAACGGTTGCCGAGTTTGCAAGTGTGGTAAGAGAAATTGCAAAGAGAGGTGACGTTGCCAAGTTCTTAGAAGAATACCATAATCGGTAAAAAAAAAACATTTTAAAGAGGTCAGCGTTATTTTGAAGCAGTTTTTACAGAATTTTGAAGTTTATAAAATTCTTAAAAAGATACCCTAAATAATTGCAGTTTCACAAGAAAACAATTCCACAGCATGGTAAAGATTTAATTGTAATTTTCGGCACGACTTTACGATAATCAGCTTGTAATGAAATTAATTTTAAAGACGCTAAGAACATACCTAGATTCAAGAAAACATGATGACAATGATCACCATTATCAATTGACAAGTATTGTCCAGTACACTGTTTACCTCTAGTGCTGTTAGACCACTGTATCATCTTTTTGGCCTAACATATGTTGCAGCGAAAACAAAGGGACATCATGAGAATTATATGGTAATAGGCTTTGAATAACGAAGATCAGAGGTACTTAGTTTCAACCTAACACCTATCCTACTAAACCCTTGGAATTTTTGACCCTCTTACAAGGATCAAATAAGCAATAAAAGGGGAGAATTAGATATCTTCCACAAAAAAGGAACAATACATTAAGTATCTAATCAACATTCATTTGTATTTGGCAAGTATTCCAAGCAACTTGTTAAACACATTGTATATAATGAATTTGATATTTATAATGCAAATAATGTACTCGATTGATGTTGGCAATGAACAAGTAATACAATAACCTTACGAAATTTCTTGCGTACAGTTTATTGTAAGTAATGTATGCTGTTTCAAAAAAAAACTGTATAAATATATAAACTAGGTATATTGGATTGAATTGCAGCTGCGCTTAGCATGAACAAGGATACTGTAAGGTAACAAGGTTTCAATTAGCAGGAGCTCTAAAGAGTAATAAAGTATTCACGACTTTGTTTTAATGCGTGTGCTTTAAGTAAGTGCGAACAGAGGTAAAGAGGGCATATTACGTTGTAAATAAAAGTTGTCTGAACGTAACTTAGGAGAGTTAGGTTACTAAATAATAGCCTTGTGCTGTATATGTTTTCTTTTTCTTTAAATGCCAAATTAGTTCTATATTCTTTTCTATGACTCGCGTTACACTGATTGTATAAGTTTTCAAATGGTCTTTTTGCACCAAATAAAATGTTATTACAGGAATTTTAGTCTTAAGCATCATATGTAGTCACTGTTAGTGCGCAGGGCATCTGCTTTGTAAACGTTTAGGACGGTAGTTATGTTCATATGATAATGGTTGTCTTGCCACAGGCAGACCAAACTCATATAATATACCATCCCTTACCGGCATCTTTTGGTCAGCTCTGTGTGACTTTGATTTAATAATTTCTAAAGAATATAAGAATGGCACAAAGATAAAGAGAATTCACAACAACGAATTAGAGAGCTTTTGATGTCATCATGCTAAAATTGTTAAGTTATCCAGATCATCATCTACATCAGTCAGAGATTAAGATGGAGTATTCAGCACCAAGGTATACAATGCAGTCGGTCAGTCCTTGATGTTTCATTC